>NW_026590062.1:0-12770 GCF_907164565.1 Psammomys obesus
AAAAAAAAAAAAAAAAAAAGATCGAATGTCCAAAACTGCTAATCCTGAGGAGGATGTCTTGAGTATCCAGGTCCTTGACACAGGGCTGGCCAATGCCTCTTGTCTAGCAGGGTACAGCCTCTGACCTTAGCCCTCCAGTCCCTGAGAGCAGCCCCCTGCTGAAACTCCAGATGGCTCCAGACTGATAAGGCCTCTGCTTTCCAAGCCCTGCCTGGTACATTAGGTTTGCCATGTAATCTGGAACAATACTTGAAATTTTGTTTTTCAGGTTTTTTTAAGCTTTTTTTAAAAAAATCTTTTATTGAGATCACCTGTTATGTTTGTTTGCAAACTGCTAACTTTTTGCTTCTCAGGAATACGATTTTCAACTGTTGTCTTGCTCTTGATATAGACTGAGAGGCAGCACTCTGTGTTTGTGGGAGAAGGTTCTCTCCTTTTTTTTATTCTAATAAATGAGCTGTGTTTGTTTCTCTTCTTGTGTTGTGTTCATATGTGAGGTACCACATGCTCCATGTTAATGCAGACTAATTCTTCATTACACTAATTTTTCACTACTCATAATGTTTTCTATATGCCTGCTAGTCAATCCGGTGGCTCCACAAACAGATAATGTTAAGAGGTGAGCAAACAGGACTTGTTTGGGCTCCAGACCTTAACATCTTTGATCATGGCACAGGGCAGTATCTTTATTTTGTCAGACCTGGGCAGTGTGAATGCGTTATCTGAACCTCAAGCTCTGATACTTGGTATTCAATCTCTGCCCCTACACTCAGGATTTAGCATCTGGGTTTAATAGGACCCGAACTCAGGTCTGTAGGATCCTATTCCAGAGGGATGTACCTGAGGCATCAAGCTCCTTGGGAATCACCTAATCCTCAATTCTTTAAGGAAGCATGATGTCTAAGAGTTACTTCAGAGGGACTGAAGGGACTCCACAGAATTTCTGATGAGCTCATGGTGGAGAGAACAATGCCTACATGCCTAGCATAAGGGAGCTTTTGGCCTTGCTGATCATTCTTGGGTATGATTGAACTGCTTATAGAGGCAGGCTTGTCGATATCTTTATGGTGATCTAAACTTCATTTCTGTAGACTCTTTCACACCATCTATATTAGTTACTTTTCTTTTTGCTATGTGAAAAAAGGAAGGGCTTATTTTGGTTCCCAACTTGAAAGTCATTGTAGTGGGAAAGGCATGTTGGCGGGAGTGTGAAGTAGCTTGCCAAATTGAATCTGCATCCAGAGAGAGAGAGAAAAATGAATGCTGGTGCTCAGCTTTCTCTTTGCATTTTGTTCATGTTGAGGACCCCGCCCATGGGATGGTGCAGCCTATACTCAGGGTTGGTCTTTTCTCCTCATCTAAACCTCTGTGGAAACAACCTTACAGACACACCCAGAGTTGTGTTTCCTAGGTGACCTCAAACTCAGTCGAGTTGATAATAAAAGTTGAACCACTCCACCCAAAAAACCAACAATCTGGAGTTGTCAGCAGCCCTATTGTGCCCTATATAATCTGCAGACTTCCTCACAGGATTGCACAGACTGTTTTTTCAGTAGCTCTTGAGCCTAGCCTTGGAACACACCCAGAGTAGGGCCTCCAGATGCCCACTGGCCTTTGCTTCCTGGTACAGTAAGGGACACTCTGTCTTCCTCGTAACCCTGTCTGAAGTTGTCCACTGGCCTTTGCTTCCTGGTACAGTAAGGGGCACTCCATCTTCCTTGTAACCCTGTCTGAAGTTGGAATCAGCTTGGCCCATATTCCTGCTGTGCCAGCTGTTTTGCCTTTCCTTTTGCTATCAGAAGAACCCTTCCTGCACTGTAGAGTTCCAAGCTCAAGCCAGAAGAAGGTCTTAGGGGTGACCAGGCTGACCCCAGGAAAATTTCACCGGGCCAGACTTCCACTTACAACTGAGAAAGTTGGTTTAAAACAAGGAGGTCCTGTTCCCAAATATAAAGAGCTGAGTATATCTTCAGGTTTATTCATCTTGATTACCTGATACTGTGGGGTGAGGATGGCCAGACCAAGATTCTATCAGGCTTCCCTACCTCTGAACTGGCTTTTGCCTCAAAGGCACAGCTAAACCACAGATGCAGATAGGAGTCCAGTATGGGTTTCTTCCAGTTGAGGGGAACCTGGTGACAGCCTATCCTGCATTGGTCTGGCAGCCTTAGAATGATGAGCCAGAGTGAGGCTCATAGCTATCAGAGGCTCAACTAACAGACCCAGAAGCCCAGAAGTAGAAAACTGAAACTTAATTAAAAAACAAAACAAAACAAAAAACCCCACAAAAGTCCAGATGGAGGAACCCAGACATTGTCCCTGAGTGTTCTCTGGTTTTGCCTTCTCTCTGCCTCCCCTCAAGTTTTGGTATACACACAGTTAATATTCAGGTACTGTCAGGGCTGTATAAAGAAAGGGGCAAGGTCTCACCAAGAAAGGAGAACAGAGGCCCACAAGTGGGAGAGACCAGCCTTACACACTCACCAGATAGAATTAGCCACATGAAGTAAGTTCTGTAGCAGGGCCACCTCCTGAGCACTAGTACCGCTAAACAGACATCAGTTTAAACATGAATCCTATTTATATGAAATGGACAGGCAAGCACACTCCACGAAACAAAACTTAGTGGTCACCAGGGGCTGAAAGAGGGGGTGAGGACAGACAGCTACTGCCATGAAAGTGCACTTATAGCTGGATTATAGAAATGCGTATACAACTACATGCTTGTTGAAATAATCAAATTGTACACACGAGCAAATTTTATAGCATATAAATTATACCTTAGTAAAGCTGTGGCAAGTTTTATTTGGGATTGGAAATGTAGCTTGGAGGTGGTGAGGTTGCTGTCTCGGTCAAGGTCCAGGACACGGTCTCCAGCGCTGGAAAAAAAAAAAAAATTACTATTTTTTTCCATGTGAATGTGTCATGAGTTCAATATATTATTTGTTTGCTTCTCCTTCCTCTTCCTGTCTCTTGACATACTAGAAATTGAACCCAAGAGTTCTGAGCTACATTCCAAACATCTTTCCACTTTTTAAGACAAATCCCACTTTATAGTCCAGTCATGCCTTGAGCTTGTGATACCCTGCCTCAGACTTCCTGTGCTAGGAATACAGTCGCGTGGCACAGCTGGCTTAACACAAACTAGGCTCCTGTACCTCCGTGTAGGCAGTGTCGGGTGGGAAAACCACGCCCCAGGGAGTGGCTACGTGGATCATCATACCCACCAGTTAGAAGGCCGCAAGCGGGCGGGAGGGTGGTGAGTCCTGGTTACGCCACTGCCGCCGGAAGCTCAAGGGCTTTTTTTGTTTATTTGTTTTTCCGGTCTGATTTGGTCCTTTAGGCTGGAAGTTGTTTCTCTGAAGGGAAGGCCCACAAAATTTTAAGGCCACTTTCTGAAGGCTACCTCAGTTCTGCCCGAGTGAAATCCACCCGAGCCCTAGTGGTGGCTAGTGGCCACAGAGGACAGTCTCTCTTCCGGAACGAAGGCCGCGCAGACAGTTTGTTTCCGGGGGGTTGCTTGAGACTGGTGCCCTGTTGCGCCCCGCCCCTTGTACGGCCACGTCCTACCGGAGCCGCAGGGTTGGGCCGCAACGGGTGAGGGTTGTGGGGCTAGTATTAAGGAGGGTCGGGGCCTTGTGGTGGAGGACGGTGGAGGGACTGCTGGGGCGACGCCGCGCTCGGACAGGCAAGCGTCAACAAGTCGGATGCAGAGTCCGGGGAGGGTCACGCAGACTTTGGACCAGCGGCGGCCAGCTCAAGTCAGCTTTTCCTTTTACTCACACGGGCTGGAAACCTGCGTCGCAGCTCGTGTCAGTACCGGCTTGGTAAATGCAGGGGCTTCCTCTGCACCTCACGGGATGCGGTCTGCCCTGAGAGCCTGTGCTACTGCTGCTTGGTTGGGTCAGCGTTTTGAAGTCTGCTCCTTTTACAGTTGATGACGAACGTGACATGGTGGCAAGTCGTTCAATACGTGGGGGAACTTACTGTTTCGGTTCTGGTGCTCAGAGGTGTTTCACGGTGCTGCTGAACGCGGACAGTGGAATCAGTGACCAGAGAGAGCTAGGTGAACAGCTCACCACCTTTCCACAGGCGCTTACTGAATGTGCATGGAAAGACAGGCCTTGTTTGTTAACAGGTCCCTGCATACAGTAGAATTGTGGTTTCTGTCCTCTCACTTTACGGTGGAGGTATACTGACAACTCAAAACAGTTGTTGAGAGGATTAGCTTTGTCCGGCCTGCGGAAGAGTTGGCTTGAGTCAAGGCAGACGTCCGTGACAAGAAGCTTCTGTGAAAAATTGTTGATAGGAATGTCTCAAAAAGAGTGGTCAAGAAGTGTAGAGACCCTGTGGAGAGTCAGTTGTACTTCTGAGTCAGATTAAAAGAAAAAAAAAGGCACAGTATGTGAGGGGTGCAGACTTAAGTAGGAACCATATAAAAGTGATCTCTAGTTTAGGTTAGGAGGTTTGTATTTTATTTTAAGTGGATTTTGTAAGGCATTTACAGATGTCTCATGCCCTTTTAGAATCCTTTAGTAGCCCTTAGTTACAGTATAACTTGAATGGAAAGAAAAGAAAAAAGCTTTATGTGGTAGCACTTGTCTGTACTACCAGCTCTTGGGTAGCCAAGACAGGAAGACCATAACTAACTTGAGGCCCAAGCTACATAGTAAGATTCTGTCTCAAAATCCAAAAGCAGATTGGAACGATGGCTCAGTGGTTAACCGTTATAAAGAGTCTGATAACCTGAGTTCTCGGGAAGCCCCATGGTGGAAGGAAAATCCCACTTTCTCACTCTCACTCTCTCACCTTCACACATCTGTGCGTATGAACACAGACACACTTTGGAAAATCCTGCCTCCTCCCTACTCCCCAGAAAAGAAAGGAAATGATGTTATTCAGATTTAAAAGTAGCTGGGTTTTGGCATATTTCTTTAAGTAGTATTATTTTCTCAAGTGAGACTATAACTTGAGTTTGGCTTTTACTTTCAAATTTGGACAGCTGTTGAAAGGAGGAATAATTGCACCTGTTTATCAGAGGCATGACCAGATCCTATATCTTGCTGTAGTCAGTCCTAGCAAAAATTTTGTATTCCTTTCTCTGTGTTTTTATTGATGAGGAAATCAGCTAAGAGTGGCTCAAAAAATCTACCTAACAACAACCAAATGGAAGAATAGGAGTTGAGGCAAACATGTTTAACTCAAAACATGTCACTTATGTCCTTGCTGTACCTGAGCCTGGTCTTCGGTTTTTACTTATATAGAGTGCTATTTGCTATTGCTCAATCATGTCGCATCAACCAGACATCTTCAGAAAGTCCTGTTTTATCTTTGGCTATGCTTCATGTCTAATTGATGATAACGTCAGTAATAGGGTAGCTATTGTTTGTGGACCATGTTCATGGACTGCTGGGCAAAGCTCGAATCTAGGTGAACTGCTAAAGTTAGGGTTGGATTCTCAGTGGTCGCTTTGGTCTGCCTTTTAGAAATGGGAGTGCATGTGGTTAAACATGAAACTGTAAGTTGAGTGAAGTGGCACAGGACTCTAATCCTAGCAATCGGAAAGTGGAATCAGGAGAATGTATGAGTTGGAAATTATCTTGGGCTCTATATTGAGCCTTTGTCTTAGAAAAACAAAACAAAACAAAAACCCAAACCCAAAACAAATTAAGCTTGCTGAGATAGCTCAGTCAGTAAAGTGCTTGCTCTAGAACATGAGAAACTTGATTCTGAACCTTTTCTGAAGCCCATGTAAGAAAGCTAGGCATGATAGTATACACTGTAACTCCAGCATTGGGGAGGAGGTGGAAACAGGCAGATCCTTGGAGCTTCCTGGCTAGCCAGCATATTCTTATTGATGAATTCCAGGTCAGTGAAAGATTCTGTCTCAAAAAAACAAGATGAATGACACCTAAAGATGTGTGTATACATAAGCATAAAAAGAACCAAATTGACCAAACAAATGAAAAACAAAAAGATAACTATATAAAAATGACCTCTTTATTTGAAACAGTCACAAGTGTAGTGTGTATTGCTAAAAACAGCTTTTTTTTGTGCCTCCTGCTACCCCCACCCCAGCTGTCTCATCTTCCTTGATGCCTGGAGATTTGCCCTTGTCAGCAGTCTGGGGTAATGAGACCCTGTATGCTTACCAAAATTCAAAGAAGACTGAGGTTAGACAGTAAATGCCAGTTTATTGCCCTTCAGGCAGGATTGCTGTCAGAAGCCCAACTCCTGGTACAGACTAGAAATTCTGTCTGTAGATCCACTTCATGAGGAGCTAGCTGATTGTGAGCAGGAGCTATCTGAGTGACTTAACCAGACTCAGTTGTGATTGGTGTTCTGGATGGCTGTACCATTCCATCCATCTCTGAAAGAAAGGACTGCTTAGTAGTCAGGTGTCTTGATCAACAAGGAAATTAAGAGGGGAATATGTCTAGCTTGTGACAACCTGATGAACTTGTCGCCAAATTTACATCATCTATGGAACTTGAATTTTCTTGGCTAATGTTTGTCTATGGACAGTCTAAGTTATGGACATTGTCACTACTTCTGAGGTATAGTATCTCTGGGACTCCTTGGCTGCCTTCCTTTTATATTTGTCCTATACTAGACCTATACTAGGCATTGGCTAAGTGAGTTCAGGCATAGGCTGAACTCACTTTATTATTGGTGGTTCCCTCAGTCACAGGTAATCATCAGTCACAGATGGAGTCAGAGGATAGTTGTCTGCAGTAATAGGTATCAGTATGCTAGCTCTACTTTTGAGTCAGCGTCACGCCTTGTTAATGAGCACCATCCTCTCAGGCCTCTTACCTGTAATTTCTCAGTGTGATTTTTTTTTTTTTTTTTTAAGACAGGGTCTCAGCTTTGTAGCCCTGGCTGGCCTGGAACTCACTATGGAGACCAGGCTGGCTTCAGACTCTGAGATCCACCTGCCTCTGCCTTCTGAGTGCTGGGATAAAAACCGTGTGCTACCACACTAGGCTTCAGTATTTGTAAGCTCAGGATGTAGGTTATTTTGTTATGAAACATGTTAAGCATAGAGCAGAAGTAATAATATGGAACTTACTCTGAAAAACATAGATACCAACATGCCTACATTATGTCTGGAAACTTATACTTAAATCTTACCTTTTGATAAGGAAATAAGTTAGTAATACCATCAACACACTTCAGAGTTCATGACTAATTGCCAGATGCATGATGAAGTTATATTTTTTAAACTTAATCTACCATAGCGATTACTATCCGCTAATAGGAAAAAGTGGATGGCCACTTCTTATGAGATGCTTTCTCTGCCCACTTGCTAAGTTAGATGCCTTTCTGTGTGTCCTCAGATCTCCCTTTAGGATCTCCCCATCTAGCACACTGTTACCTCATCCTTTGCCAATTGCTTCATTAATTTTCACTCCTCTCGATATGAGTTGCATGGCTTACCGGGATAGAATTTACCTAGTAGGAGCTTTAGTTTTGGCATGGTCCTTCCAGGTATTTTATGGGTACATAGGCCTGTCTGGTTCATAGGCTTTTGGCCACAAATGGCTATTTAAGTTCAGATCAAACTTAAATGAAATTTAAAGTTCAGTTCCTCAGTTGCCACATGGCAGCTGCAACAGATTACAAGCTCTTTAAACAACAACAACAAAAAAAACCTTGGAGAATCATTTGTGGTAGAACTTCCTGTAACTGCCACTAGGAGAGCCCTTAGGAACGGGCTAAGGTGTGGCTGGTTTGATATTTTACCCTCAAAACGTAGGATGTTGTAGGTACTCAAGGATTGTTTTTGGTGTGGAAACCTGTATTTGTTTTCTATAGAAGTTGGGAGCCTTGTAACTGTTACTTGAAATCTAACAAATTAAGTTTCATAATGCATTTTTCTTTTTCCTTCTATCAGGAATCATGGTATTACTTGGTTTGACTTCAAGGCATTTGTGAGCCATTAAACCTTACCCTGAATATGGAAAACAAACTAAGCTCCTTCCTAGAAGCTCTGAGCTGTTGCTGATGGCAAAACCCAAATGTAATCCAGAGTTAGTTGTAGCTCCTCAGAGTCTTCTCAGTCCGAGCTGCCCTGACAATGGATGGTGCATCAGCCAAGCAGGGTGGCCTCTGGGAAAACGAGTCCAGAAGTGATACTTCGTCTTGTCCTGAAGCCTCACTGGAGACGCTGGACTCACTGGCATTACCGCCTGACCAAGAAGATAGAGCTCAGTGTAAGTCATCAGGCCATCCTGTGCACTAGCTTTTCACTCTGAAGAAGATGGGGTCAGAGTCTTACAGATATTTTCATTTGGTGCTAATTTTAGATCAAGCACAGTCTGTGGTCAATAGAAGAGAAGGCTTCTGTAGATCTCCACTGGTGAATCATTGTTAGTGCTTGAATTTTGCCTTTTTGGTTGTTTGGTTGCCTCAGTTTTAGTAACTGGAACTGATTAGTGGTCTAGGATCCCTGAATCATGTTCTCTGTTGTCTGTGCATCAGCAATAACTCAGATGATCCTATATCCCAAGCAGTCACGAACTAGTGAGCAATATTAACTTTAAAAGGATAAATTATTATGTACTGGTTCTCTAGCAGAAATTGCATTGTGGATCTTATGATAGTCAGGCAGTTAACATGCAGTGAGTGAGGCAGGTACTGGAATTCATGCCAGAGACAGTGGATTTTTGCACGGAACATCTTAGATCTGCCACTTGGGAGAACTTAGATCTCCCACTGTCATGGGTAGTTGAAGGAGTTAAAGGAAGTACTGTGTATAACCACTTATATCTACCACTCAGTGAGACATAGAACCTATGCATTGGGTAGTTGTGAGGTTTAAAAGAAGTGATCGATATATATATATATATATATATATATATATATATATATATATATATAACGTGCCAAAAGAGCTGGAATGTAACGAGTAGTAGGACGCTTGCCTGGCATGTGTGAAGCCCTGAGGTAAGTCTACTGCCTAGAGAGCATCTAGTAAGTGGATGGAGCCATTTTTGTCTTCTCTTCCCCATGATGTTTATATTTAAGCTTGTGTTTGGAAACAAAGTCTTGGTACCTACTGGGTCCTATTGCTTTTAGATTTTGTTTAAGTGTGATGCTCAGAACTCATTCTGTAGCATGCACGTCAGAAAGTGGTGCTAACCACTGTAGCTTGTATCTGAAATGCAGAATCCCTGCACCCAATAAAGGGTAACGGTGTGGGACCACAATCCTGCACCTTTTAGTAAATGGTGCCCTTTCGTGAAGCTGACAGTGAGGGACTATCTGTGTCCTACCACAATATCACAATATCAAGTAGATGCTTTCTACTTGCATCTTTCTTTTTTTTTTTTTCAAGGAGGAACATCAGTAACAGGACTTTATATTTGTAAATAACAATCCTGTTTTTACTTGGCTTGAACAGCAACAGAAGGAATTTCCTGCATTCTCTGGGTGTGTCTGGGTACCCAGTGATGTTGGTGCCTGTGAGATCTTAGGTCACTGAGCCTAGGAATGCCTCGGATGGACCCCCCTCCCTCCCTCATTATTGATAACTGGTTTACCCACCAGAGGAAGGCAGAAGAAAGTCTTACATTTGACTTAATTTTACAACATTTTTCTTTATCTTCTGAGAAAGAACTGTGTTTTAGTTTTTTATACAATAATGGCAGTGGGTGAGGTTGGGTTTGGGCCATAAATGGAGTCCTTGTGGGTAAACTTGGGTTTTACATTTTTTAATGTTTTTGAGATAAGGTCTCTTGGAGGCCAGGCTTTCTTCAAACCTGCTGTATAGTTAAGGATGATTATAAACTCTTGATCTTCCTGCTTGTACCACCCAAATGCTGAGACTTAGGCATGAATAGCCACACCTCACTTGTGAAATTGGGTTTTTATAATACCTAACCCTTGCTCATCAAGCCAAAACAAAGTTTGGTTTCTGTTCACTTTAGCATCAGAATCAGCATTTAGAATCAGTCTGATTAGATCATCTATCTCTTTGGAGAAGAACATATTCTGAATTTACCTTGAAACCAGTCCTTGAAAATGTGAGCTTGGACTCTGATTAACCCTGTTGTCACCTGCACATGTTAGAAAAAGTCCTGTGTTTTAAGCATCTGCTCCTCCCTCCCCCCAAGACTTTAAAGAAATAGACTTTCAACATTTTTTGTTTTTATTTTTCTTAAGTTGGAAGGAAACATGATTTAAATATCACAGCCATAGTGTGGAGGGTGAGGCCAACGTACAGGTGAGGACTTGAGGCTTTGCCCAAGACAGCTGTGGTCAGAAGACAGACATAAAATGTAGAAATGCTATGCTCACGGGATGTATATATACGGTATGTCTAAATGACCTAAAAATTTCAAAACCCTGTGTCTAACATACTTTCTCTCTTTCCAGATGCCAGTGTTGAGGTAAACAGAGCTTTTAGGGAAGAAGGAAGCCCAGATAGATCCAGCCAGGAGGCCCTCTGTCAGAATGGGCAGTTCTCAGACCTTCCGTTGTCTCTTGATCCCACAACAAGTCCAGTGGGACCTGATGCCTCTGCAGGTGTGGATGTTTTCCATGACAACCTAAGGAAGTCTCAGGGAACTAGTGCTGAGGGCAGTGTTAGAAAAGAAGCTTTGCAGTCTCTCAGACTCAGTCTTCCCATGCAAGAAACGCAACTGTGTAAGCATCCATTCCCTCTGGGCTATTTCCACCCCTTGCTATGAACATTTACTTGGAATCACTGTCTGACTGCTCCTGTGTGAGCAGTCCTGACTTACCTCCTACTTACCTTGCCTTTTCTTCTCTTTCTACTGAATGGGGGAGGCAGAGGGCTGCATCTTAACGATGTGGCTTCCCTTTTAAGAGTGCAAGTACATCTGGATGTTGGAACTTCCTGCCTTCTATTACTAACGATGGTATCAGATTCCCTGTCAAAGACACCTCACATGTCATTCTTCATGGGTGGCCAGCAAACAGGCAGGGATTTTGTTTTAAGATGGTAAGCCAGATTCTCACAAGATCCATTGCATGTTTATCTACATATCCAGATTTTTTATCATTGACTTTAAAAGTGAAATTTATATGTCTGTAATTAGCTATGTGAAAGACTTGAAGCAGGAGAATTGAAAATTGAGGTCGGCCTGAGCCACTTAGCATGGCCCCCCATAATCAAACAAAACAAAAAGAATCTTAGGGGCTAGAGAGATAGCTTAGCAATTAAGAACATTTACTGCTCTTGTAGAGGACCTAGGTTTGATTCCCAGCACCTACATAGGGCAGCTCAGTAAGTCCAGCTGCAGAGGATCTGATGCCCTCTCCTCATATCTCTGGGTGTCTGCACTCACAATCTCTCTCATCTCACATACGATATGATTAAAAAAAGAACAACTTTTTGTTGTTGTTTTGTTTCTTGAGATGGTAGTTTCTCTGTGTAACAGCCCTGGCTGTCCTGAAACTCACCCTGTAGACCAGGCTGGCCTTGAACCCACAGAGATACCTGCTTCTGCCTCCCGAGTGCTAGGATTAAAGGTGTGCACCACCACTGCCGGGCTAAAAATAAAACTTTTTAAAAGGAAATTTTAAAATGGGATTCTGTTGTTCAAATAATGTTACATGATTTGAACACTTGGTTTTATCTTGTGGAATTGGTTCCCCACTACTCAGGTCAGCTTAGAATGTGTTGTCAATTCCCTGTTTCCTGATGCTTTTTTTTTTTTTTCTTCTTCTTCTTTTAATTTTTTTGTTTGTTTACTTTTTCAAGACAGGGTTTGTTCTGTGTAGCCCTGGCTGTCCTGGTACTCCCACTATAGACCAGGCTGGCCTCTGGGTCCCAAATGGTGGGTTTTAAAGGTGTGTACCATCACTGCCCAGCTTTCTTTATGCATTCTGATCCTTGGCCATAGTAGGCAGTGTTACAGCTAGAATCTTGGGACGTGTGTCCTTGGGCCATTGAGCTTGTTTCTTTGTGGATCAAGAGGGTCTTTAGTGTTGTCTCGCATAGTCATAGTACCAGTGACTGACGAGGACACTTTCCCCTCATATCTATTCAGTGTATAGATAATCTTTCACTTTTTGGTTTTAGTTTTATGTTAGTTTTGTTTGTTTTTGCCTTTTGTATGTGTGTTGTTTTGGAGGGTAGGGTGGGTTATTGGTTTTTGTTGTTATTGGCTTTGTTTTTTGTTTTGTTTTTGAGAATCGCTTTGTATCCTAGGCTGTTCTTGAATTTTCCTGTATAGGCAAGACAAAACCTAGAGTTTGTGATTCTCCAGCCTCGGTCTTTTAACTGTTGGGATTATAGGCTTTCACCCACTTTTTCTTTTTGTTGTTGTTTTGTTTTGAGGTAGGGTTTCACTATGTAATCCTAGCTGACCTAGAAATAGCTATGAAGACCAGAGTAGCCTCAAACTCACAGAGATCTGCCTGCCTTCGGCTTCTGAGTACCAAAACTGACCAACATTTGTTAGTTTTCGAGATGAGGTTTGTGTTCCCAAGCTAGCCTCTGCTTCCTAAACTCAGATGACCCTTCAGCCTTACAAGTAGTTGAGACCACAGACATATGTCACCATACCCAGTGCTTCATTGTTTTTAATACATGGCAATGATGTAATGATTCATTATTTTATTTCAGTTGCCAGAGGACTTGAGCATCTTTTTATCTGTTGGACATTTGTACATCTTTCTTAAAATTGTCATTGCTGTGTTGGAATTATTTGCCCTTTTCTTCACTGGTATTATTTTGTCAGTGTTTGTGTGTGTGTGTGTGTGTGTGTGTGTGTGTGTGTGTGTGTGTGTGTGTGTGT
>NW_026590062.1:12780-17545 GCF_907164565.1 Psammomys obesus
TGTGTGTGTGTGTGTGTGTGTGTGTGTGTGTGTGTGTGTGTGTGTGTTTTAATTTCTGAAAATTTTGCCAGCATTTAAGTCGAGATATCTGTAGGCAGGGAATAGCTCAGTAGGAAAAGATGCAAAGCCTGATGGCCCAAGTTTGATTCCCCAGAATCCATGTAAAGGTGGAAGAAGAGGACCAATGGACCAACTCTATGGAGTTGTCCTCTCACCTTCTCACTCATGCCATGACATGCACATAGAGAATAAAAACAATTAATTTAATAAATTTAGGGTATGATGAGATGGCTTACCTAGTAAAGGCAATCTTAAGGACCTGAGTTCAATTTCCAGGGCACACATGAGGGAAAAAGAAATGACTTATACAGCTTGTCCCCTGACCTCACAAGCATGCCCTAGAACTTGTATGTTACTACTTCTCCAGTAAATAAATAAATATAACTATAAATTTTTGAAGTGCACTTAGAGATTGATCTTACCTCCCCTTTCTTGAGAATTCACAACTTTCTAGTCCAGATCTGTCCTTATTGTCATCCTGCCCTGTCTCAGCTTGTGTGGGGCTTTAGTGTTATTTAAACCCAGATCTATTTGCTGATTTCTGACATCTGTTCAATGGTCAGAATTCTTGAATTTGTCATGCAAATGACCAAACCATTAGAACTACAATAGCTCTGTGAAAAGTCAAATGTGTAGACTGTTAACCACAGTGGTGAATTCCTAATGAATTTGGTAGCAGCCCGATTTTAGAGGTGTTTTTTGAAAGTCTCATGTATGTATGTATGTATTCATTCCTCAGATTTTATGCCCGAAGAGGTAGTGTATATAAAAGACTGTTAAATTGTTGCATTTATCCTCTTTTTTGACCTCTTAGCCCTCTGCTGATATTTCATAGACACATCTGCTGGTAATAGGATTAAGCTACAAACTTAGATTTGCAACTGCAATAACTTTAAGTACCCCCACAAAAAAAAGTTGGTTTTTAATATTTCAAATCAATCTTTGATTAAAAGTTTCCATTTGCATTTACTATCTGTGAGCATGAGTTCTGGATTTGAGCTCATTCGTCAGGAAACTGATATAGCCTACCCTTGGCCCTCAGTGGCAGAGCCTTCTACATCTTCCCTCTATACTCAGTGATGCAGCAAGGCCAATCCTTTGTTTTTCTTATTAAATAGACAATGTCTGAGTAAATAAGATTTGATTTTTGAAAAGGATTTATTTAATTTTATGTGCATTAGTGTGAAGGTATGAGATCATTTGGAATTGGTGTTATAGACAGTTTTGAGCTGCTGTATGGGTGCTGGGAATTGAACCTGGGTCCTTTGAAGGAGCAGACAGTGCTCTTAACCACTGAGCCATCTCTCCAGCCCCATTCTCTTGGTTTTTACATGGCGTAAATTACTGCAGTAATTGAAATAATCTGTGACTGTAATTTCATAAGAAAATATGTCTTGTGTTATGAAAAGAGGCCCATCATGGCATTGTGTCACTTGTAAGCATAGTTCTTAACTCTATTCAGTGGCTATGGCTCTGTTTTCTCTCACTTCAATCTGGGAATTGTCATGGAATATAGGTGACTATGTGTTGTTTGCAATCTAAAACATACTAGTGATTAAATCTAAAACAACCAATCTGTGATTACTAACTTGTTTTCTGTGCCCTGCTCCCTGTCAACCTTTCAATGGCCATTTCCCTTACAGGTTCCACTGCATCTTCGTTGCCCTTGGAAAAGGAGGAGCAGGTCCGACTGCAGGCCCAGAAGTGCCTGGAAGAGCAGCTGATACAGTATCGAGTGAAGCGCCATCGAGAGAGGGTGAGTCTCTTGGATTGGAGTCTGGGCTGTATCCTGTCTTCTCTATAAGTTTTGAGTTCTACAAGATAATGTCCTTGTTTACTTCTGGATTGTCCAGTCCACATCTGGGTTGTCCAGTTTCTCCATCTCTCACCCTTTCCCTTTGTGTTCTTTTCTAGAAGTTATTGCTCGTAATGTTTAACTGCTGCATTTGGGATGTTTGTCATCCCTGTGTCCCTGTCCTGGGATTACATTAATTTGATAGATTGACAGGATTGAAATTTTTCTATAAGGGAAAATTATGCTGCAGCTGGAGACATGGCTCAGTGGTTAAGAGCACTTGTTGCTCTTCTAGAGGACCTAGGTTTGACCTAGGTTGAAACTTTTTAAAAAAAGTGAGCCACAAGATGGCTCACAGTTCTCTGTAACTCCAGGTCCAAAGCATCTGACAGCCTCTTCTTGCCTCCTAGGGCACCAGGCATGCACATGGTGCACAAGTATGCATACAGGCAAAATACTTACACATAAAATAAAAATAATTTTTCACTATCTTCCTTTTTTAATTTTTTTTATTTATTTGTATTTTATTGGTGGTTTGCCTGCATGTATGAGAGTGTCAGATCCCCTTGAACAGGAGTTAGGAGTTATAGGCAGTTAGGAGCTGCCATATGGATGCTAGGAATTAAACCCGCATCTTGTGGAAGAGCAGCCAGTGTTCTTAACAGCTGAGCCATCTCTCCAGCCCCTAAAAAATAATCTTTGAAGAAAGTTATGTTGACATACATCGCTTGAGTTTTTCCTTTATCCCAGATATTACTCAGGCCATTTTGGAATGTCTAGCTAGTATAATAATGTAAGAAATAGAAACACTGACAAACAGGAGAATTGGTGTCATTTGCAGGTTTATGATGCCTTAGAAGATTATGAGATATCAACTAAAAACCATTCTTAGGTCTGAATTGGTTTTAGGAAATTTTCTGTTTTGATATTCTAGTTCATTAATAGGAAAAATCAGTAATTAACCTGCTATGATCAGTTATAGAATCACTTGGAAAAGATAATCTGCAACAACAATAAAAATGATAGAATAGCTGGGAATTAAAATAATAAACAGTGTTTAAAGTGAAGTAAGTGTTCCATGTGGCTGGGTGTTCCTAGTACCAAGATGGAGGCAGGGGGATCACAAGGTCTCTGTCAGCCTAGACCATGAGACCCGTGTATCAACATCCTTCTCATCCCACAAGAAAGGGTACCATATATCTTTGTTAAGTTATGTGTAAACAAGCAAATATGAATAAAGAGGTTCACGCTTTCTTGAATAATTACCAAAAGTAGACCTAATTCAACAGAACTTTAAAAAAAAATTTTTTTTTTTCTATATCTGAGAAACTAACCAGGACAGTTGCCAGGAAAATATTGCCAAGAAAGCTGGATGAAAAGAACTTGTGTTAGTTTAAAATGTTTAGAAGTTTTGGCCATCAAAAGCTATACTTCAGATGGTCAAGTCTGGTTACTCAATGCAACCTAAGTGGTGAGAGACTGAAGATCTGCTGCACCCAACATACGAAAGGCCTGGCAGACTGTTGCTGGAAGAAAGAATGTTCATTGGTGCATGCTTTCTGGATGAGAGTTTTAGAATACCGCTTGCTAATCTTCGTCATATTTTTATACTTTTGTTTCCTTCTCAGTCCAGTCAACCTGCAACAAAAATGAAACTTTTTAGTACACTTGATCCTGAGCTCATGTTAAATCCAGAAAACTTGCCAAGGGCCAGTACTGTGGCTGTGACAAAAGAATATTCATTCCTGCGTACCAGTGTTCCTCGGGGGCCCAAGGTAGGCAGCTTAGGGCTGCTGGCACATTCTAAGGAGAAAAAGAATTCCAAGTCAAGCAAGATTCGGTCTCTGGCTGACTATAGAACTGAAGATTCAAGTCACTCTGGTGGCCTTGGTTCCACTGCTGATGCTGTTACAAGTTCTCTGAAACAGAGTAGAAGCAGCACTTCAGTTGTGTCTGAGGTTAGCCCTTCATCTGAGACTGATAACCGTGTGGAAAATGCATCACTGACTGGGGATAGTGTGTCAGAGGCTGATGGAAATGAAAGTGACAGCTCCTCACACAGCAGCTTCTCTGCCCGAGGGGCCTGTGGTGGCCTGGGGAATGTGGGCATGCCAGGAGCAGCTTACATGGTTGATGGCCAGGAGATTTCTGCTGAGGCCCTGGGCCAATTTCCTTCTATTAAAGATGTACTACAGGCTGCAGCAGCCCAGCACCAAGATCAGCACCAGGAAGTCAATGGGGATGTGCGGAGCCGCAGAGACAGCATCTGCAGCAGGTAGGGCAGCATCCTTGACTCTGGGCTCTCAACTGCTGCTGTGCCATGTGTCTTGCTAATGCACCCCAATGTTTACATTAGCTTTTCTCCTACACACAGCTCTGTCACTGTATAAGTGAGCTCTAAACCAGGTGTGTGCTATGCAAAGCATCTATCTTCTTGTAGACTTATCTCTTAAGACTTCCTGGGTGCTTATATTTTTCTTTTTCTAGAGCATGTTCTTCTATAAGAGGCATGAACCTCAGTTTCAGTTCACTTCTTAAGCTGTATATTCTAAGATCTGGGAGGAAGCTGCATGTTGGTGGTGCATACCCATGATCCAAGCACTTAGGAGGCTGAGGCAGGAGGATCATAAGTTTAGGGTCAGTGTGGACTACATAGGGAATTTCAGGTCATGGAGGACCTATATTTTTCCTGTATAAAAATAATTCTCTTTTAAAAAAGCAAAAACAAGCCAGGTGTGGTTGAGCATGCCTGTAATCCCAGCACTCTGGGAGGCAGAGGCAGGCGGATCTCTGTGATTTCAAGGCCAGCCCTGTCTACAAACTGAGGCCAGGACAGAGAAACCCTGTCTCGGAAAAAAAAAACAATAAATAAATAAATAAATAAATAAATAAATAAATAAATAAATAAAT
>NW_026590062.1:17555-27224 GCF_907164565.1 Psammomys obesus
AATAAATAAATAAATAAATAAATAAATAAATAAATAAATAAATAAATAGGGAGCAGAGGGTTGTGTAAAAATGGACAATATGATGAAGGATAAAGGAAGATTAACAGCTGTCGTGTTCTCATCTCCTGACTTTGTACTTTTGACCTCTAGTGTGTCCATGGAGAGCTCTTTTGCTGAACCACAGGATGAAATGTTGCAGGTTCTTAAAGATAAAAGGAGACTTGAAGGTCAGCTGGAGGCTTTGTCATTAGAAGCTAGTCAGGTAAGAGGTGTTTGATTGTTGCCCATTGAGCCAAGCCTTTGAAAAGAATATGTGGCTCCCTGCTATATGTAATTTTATAGATAACTGTAAGTGTAACTCGTTGGCCAACTTGTTTGTGTTACTCATTTTGTCTGCTGAATGTGTTGGTCTTTTACAAAGTTGTGCTGTTTTAATTATAACTCTTTCTTTTCCTCTGTCTCCATTAGAATTTGCCAAAAGCATATCTTAAAAATACCTGAGAGTCTGTGACAGTCAAGTTCTCCCATTGACTTTATGTTTCTCTAATAGAGTAAAAATTTCATTTTATCCCCATTCTTACTTTTTTGCACTGGATTCTGCATTACTTTTAAATAAATAATTTTTCTCAGTTCTTAAAAGATTAGGATATATATATATATATATATATATATATATATATACATCTGTATATAGATATTTGAGTTTGTGTATATGCCGGGGGTAGATATATATGTGGCATGTATTTAGATGCTAGACAACTTGCAGGACTTGGTTCTTTCTACCAAATGGGTTTAGGGAGTCAAACCAAGTTCTTCATGCTTGGAAGCAAGTGACTTTACCTGCTGAGTTATCATGCTAGACCATGGTTTGTTTTGTCTGATATTAATTTTACTGTATCTTGTTTTCATTTGGGGGACGGGTGGAGCTGGAGAAACGGAGCAGTGGTTAAGAGCACTACTGCTCTTCCAAAGGACCCAAGGTTGGTTCACAGCATTCACAACAGGTGGCTCACAGCGACCTATAATTTCAGCTCCAGGAAACTCAGCGCATCCTCCTTTCTCCTATGTATACACACAGAGAAGCATAAATAAGATAGTTTTTTAAAAAATAACTCTTCATTCCTTAATTTTCAGTTTTTACTGTTTTATATGAAACTTACTTCAGTTAGTTGTTTGTTTGTTTGTTTATTTTCAGATAGCTTCTCATGTAGCCCAGGCTGGCTTTGAACTTACTGTGGAACTAAAGATGAATTCTTGCTCCTCCTGCCTGTACCTCTCAAAGGCTTGTACTAAAGGCCTGTACCACCATACCTGACTTTATTTATTTTCAATAACAGAGAATTAGATCTTTATCTTTTTGTTAATAGTTTAAAGTGAGTCTGTTCAGGAGTTGTCAGCTATATGCTTTGTCAGGGAGCACATACACAGAGAGAGACAATAAGAGGCCTGACTTGAGGCTGTGAACACATATTACAGGAGGAGAACAGTGGTTAAAGCCATGTGTGTGATGAGATGAAATTGCTTGCTAAGTACATGTGTCATGCTTAAAAATTATTTAGACACAAACCAGTTAGTTTAGTTATATGTAACACAATCTTCAAAGGTGATTTCAGAGATTTTAATTTTTGGTTGTACATAGTTTTCTGTACTAATTCTGAATGTAACTGTCTCCACATCCATTTATGCTTTCTGTGTATGCTCAGTCCTGAGGGTGGTCTAAGCATCTTTACATTGCTTCTTCACTGGCTTTTTTTTTTTTTTTTCTAATGCTCTTATGAAGTGGGTTCTAGTAACCTCAGGATCTATATGGTTCTCTGGCAGTCTCCTGTAGATGCCAGTTATATTGGCTCTAAACCCCTCTTGATCTGGTGTACAGCTCAGGGTTAGAGCTTTTGCGTAGCATGCATAAATCCCTGGGGTCAGTCCCCAGTACTGCAAATAAATAAAATCTTGTTAATGTATTTAGGTCACTTTGGTGTTTTTTTTGTTCTGTTTGTGGAACATGTCTTCAAAATTTTCTTTAGCATGTCGAGCTTTAAGTTCCCATACATACTCTTAGGTAGACTTGGCATGAGTAGAATGTGCTGGTGGTTGGGGCTTGTCTTTGTTTTTCATTTGTTTTTTTAATTTTTTATTTATCAAACTCCCTTTTGTGGTATTAGGGATTGGATTTGGGCCCTATCGCATGCTAACCAAGCACCCTGCCAGTAAACAACACTTGTAGCTCTCACTTGCCTCGTGGCTGTTCTCTGTAGTTCCTGGGGCCTGTTTGCTCTGTGATCTGTCCTGTGGTTGTTTCTGTAGTGACATTCTTGCATCTGTGTTATGGCTTTCTACAACAACTACATTCTCCAGCAAATGTTTTGGGCCTGTTTTCCTCAATGATATCAATCTGACTGCTTTTATCTGTCAGGTATCTGTCAACTTGTTTGATAATGGGAGATAGCTGACTGTCATGTTTAAGTGACTCATGTTTTGGGTAGAATGTCTTAGGTAAAACTCATTTTTCTCTGTCCCACTGATTGTGACTCTAATAGGTTTCAGCAGTCATGTCAAAACAGTGGTTGGGAGGGACTTATTTTTCTGAAAGCCATTATCGTTGTTTGGGGATATTTTCAGGCACTTCAAGAGAAGGCTGAGCTACAGGCCCAGCTAGCTGCCCTGAGCACAAGGCTGCAGGCACAGGTGGAACACAGCCACAGCAGCCAGCAGAAGCAGGACTCCCTTAGTTCTGAAGTGGACACTTTGAAGCAGTCTTGCTGGGATCTAGAACGTGCCATGATTGACCTGCAGAACATGCTAGAAGCTAAAAATGCCAGCCTGGCATCCTCAAACAATGACCTCCAAGTGGCAGAGGAGCAGTATCAGAGACTGATGGCCAAAGTAGAGGAAATGCAGAGAAACATCCTGAGCAAGGACAACACAGGTAAGGTCTGCAGCCCAAATGCAATTTCTGGATCTAATAATTGATATCATGTGGATGGAGCTTCGGGTTCATGTTAGCTTAACATTAATACAAAGAGTCTGTACATTGCTAAAGTAAATAAAGTTTTGGCTGAACTCTTGAGACTCTATACTCTTGAGAGTCTATATTTGCATAAAGTAGGTGATATAATCTCAGAAATTGACATTAGACTTTTGACCACTAGAAGTAATCCTTTCTACTCTTCCTCCTAAATCCAGTGTTTTGGTTGAGCTGTATATTTATTCTACATTTTGTAGGTTGTCTTTTGCTACTTTGTGGTTTCTTCTTTCTTCCACCCTTCTCCACCCCTTTTCTTCCAACCTTTCAACCCCCTAACACTAGATAGGATAGAGGGGAAAGGGGATACGTTATTCTTAGACTACTTCCAGCTGATGGGAAGCGTTGAGTTCCTTGGGGGCAAACAGACAACCCTGCTTCTTAGGATCCTAGCATTTAAATACCCTCTGAAAAGTTCCCAGAATTCCAAACATCACACAAACGCAGAAACTGTCTGCAGCCAAAATCACACCCCTGATAGAGCATGAAGTAAATCATATCCAGTCAAATCAGATGCTGTGGGCAATCCTAAGCAGCCCCACATTCCCACACCTGGGATTAAAATGTAGTTTAATATCTGTGTTTTTAAAAGAAACCGAAACTCTCACTACAACATTTTTTCTTTCTAATTTCAAATTCTATCTAAAATACTTGAGAGCAATGCCTATACTATTGATTAGTTTCTTTCTTTGTTGTATTGGTCTGTAGCTCTTAGAGGCTGACCTAGAGGTGATTCACAGAGATACCCTGCTTTCAGTCTTCACTTGAGCTAAACCCTGGTACCAACATACACTAAAAGGATACTGTTTGAACATGAGTTGGGAGATTGAAGACCAAGGCCTCATGACACAGAAGAACATAGGCTCTTGTCCAGTGCATTGGAGGGTCATGTCTGCAGTCGTTGAGTGTCAGCTTGGGCTCTTGAGGCCATGATGACCTTGAGAGTAGTGGTGAGCTGCTATCGCAGAAGCTCATTTCTAAAACTAGAACAAAGTCCACCCGCATTGAAACAGTCCCTTAGTTGCTAGTTTTCAGTCTTTGAGCATTTTATGGTACTTAGTTCCTTAGGGGGGAAAATCTGAAAATTTCCAAATGGATGGATTTTGTTCCTTTCTCTCATTACTTTGGAATTGAAGCATTGCATAGAAGGGATCGTGAACTCTCTTAAACAATCTTTCTTACTCTTTTATTTCTTTTTGAGCCAGGGTCTCATGTAATTTAGACCGACCTTGAACTTGCTATGTAGCTGAGGATGACCTTGAACATTGGATTCCTTTTTCCTCCCATTTTCCAAATGTTAACCTAACAGGCTTGTGCCATAGTAACCTGGTTGTCGTAGTCAGGGTTACTGTTGCTGTGATGAAACACCATGCCCAAAGCAACTTGGGGAGAAAAGGCTTTATTAGGCTTATGTTTCCTCATCACTGTTCATAACTGAAGGAAGTTAGGACAGGAGCTCAGACAGGCAAGAACCTGGAGACAGGAGCTGATGCAGAGGTGGAGAAGTACTGTTCTCTGGCTTGTTCCATGGTTTGTTCAGTCTGGTTTCTTATACAACCCAAGACCACTATCCCAGGGGTGGCACTATTGTGAATGGGCTGGGCCTTCCCACATTAATCACTAATAAAGAGCATGTCCTACAAGCTTGCCTATAACCTGATCCTTATGGAGGCATTTTCTTAATTGAAGTTTTCTCCCCTCAGATGACTTTAGCTTGTGTCAAGTTGGCATAAAACTGTCCAGCATGATGGTCATATCTTTTTCTCTCCCTCTACCTCCCAATTTCTCTCCTTCTTCCTCTCCCTCTCTTTCTCCTCTCTGTCTGTTTCATTTAAAATATTTAAACCAGGTTTAGTGGCACATAATTTTAGTCCCAGCTACTCTGAAAGCTACAACAAAGGAATCAAAAAATTAAAGACACACAAAAAATTCAGTAGAGATTAACTAAGATGTATTTAAATAAAATCTCAGGTAAATGAACAGAAACTTTCATCAGTTAATAGAACTGTTGTGACTAGGGACTCATCAGAACCCCCTTTCTGTCTGAGAGTAATTGTTGTCTATCCACCACTGCTGTTTTCGTGGTATCTTTATAGACCATGCCACTGTGCAAAACCAACATCAACTGTACTGCTTCTCTATACAAACTTCGACTTTAGGTCAAGTGACCACTCAGCTGTGGCTTTCCTGTTGGTGCTGGTTCATCTGAGTTGGCTGTGCTTGCTTACTTTCAGTGCATGACCTTCGGCAGCAGATGGCAGCCCTACAGAGCCAGCTCCAGCAAGTACAGCTGGAGCGTACAACACTGACCAGCAAACTACAAGCATCACAGGCTGAAATTACATCTCTGCAGAATGCCCGGCAGTGGTACCAACAGCAGCTTGCATTGGCCCAGGAGGCCAGGGTCAGGCTGCAGGGAGAGATGGCCCACATCCAGGTATAGTGCAGGAAACTCCCTTCAGGGCTACGGAACATGCTTTCCCCTGTATTACAAAGGTGTTTCTAAATTGGTTGTGATGGCATCCAAAACTCTAGGGGCTAAGACAAGAGGATCACATGTTCAAAGCTAACAGAAAGGTGGAAAAGGTGTTTATGGTTTTAGATATCATGGATATGTATTTGTTTAGTGTCTGCTGATTATTTCCACCTCTGCAAGAGCCTCTCATGCCTTCCCTTCAGCCAAAGGGTAAATCTTTCTTTGACTCAGCCCTCAAGCCCACATGTCATGGACTTTGAGGCCCTCTCACCCTGTCTTCTGTGCTCTGAATCTCTTTCATGTGGTGTGCTTGTATGACAAAGAATTTGGCAGGTAGTCCTTCTCAGAGTTTGATATTTCTCTGGCTCCTTGGCCTTAGACTTTGATATTTCACTCCCTATGTGAACTGTTGCTTTCAGGTTCTGAAAGAAACATTTTCTTCTCTCCTATTTTGTTAGTAGAAGCTAAACAAGCTGGCCTTTGAATTTTCATGTGTGAGAGCATGTGTTGGTCTGTGTATCCTTTAGACATAAGTGACACTGATATATGTACACTTTAGCATGAAGCCTATCAGTCAGCTTTGCTTAGGCAGCATGCCTTTGAAACATGCAAGAGAAATAGTTTCTGGAATGTATTTAACTCTGAAGGTAAAATACAATATAGCCAGGGCCTGACTAGCTATATTGATTGAAAATGCCAAAGAGCACTTTCAGTCATCCTTTTAGTAATTTAGCTTAGTCAGACATGGAAACACACATCTGTAATCCCAGCACTTAGGATGCAGAGGCAGAGGTAGGTGGATCTCTGTGAGTTCTGGGGCCAACCTAGTTTACCAAGCAAGTTCCAAGACAGCAGGGCTACACAGAGAAACCCTGCCTTGAACGAACAAAAAAAGACAGAAACTGCTATGTTTTTTAGGTGTGGAATACTCAGAGAAGTTGGATTCATATGTAAGTCAGGGAAATTGGAAGATAAGAGTGATCAAGGAGACTGCTTTTTTTCTGTAACTAGGGTTCTTCATGCTGCCTCTGTCCCTGACTACTGCTTTCTTTTCCTAGGAGCACTCAGTGGGGTGGAAGACGCAGGGAGGTCCTTTTCTTCTTGTCTTTAAATGTAGCACCTGCTATACTTCCTCCACTGCTGTGTGCAGCTTCTCTAGCTCTGAGGCCCACCCTTCTGTCCTGTCCTGAATTTGTCAGTTCAGAAGCTTTGCTAGCATTATACATAAGGTGGGGGAGATCTTGCTGCAGACCTGTTGCACTTAAGTGTTTTTCATATTTTGCATCTCTCTACTGATGCTCACCCCTTGGGAACTTGTAATGCTGGCCTCTCTTTCTTGTAAACACTGTGAATTAAATTAGGCCCTGATTGTCTTTGGCACTGGTGGGGATTCGTTGGGATTTAGTTATTAGTTTAAAGGTGTACCTTAAGTGGGAACTCCAGTGTAGATCATGTCTAAACTGCACATTCTCAGGTGTGAAGGCATGGTTTCTTAGTGGGCTCCCAGCCCCATACAGAACCTGTATGGCTCAAGTTCAAGGTAGGTTGGCAGAGGGTTGTGAAGGTGAGTCCTGGAGCAGAAGACCAAAGGGCAGGAGCTTTCCCTGCATTAGGGACATTTAGAAGGTCTGTCAGTAGCCATCCTTAACAAAAAGAGAACCTCTTAGTGACTAGGGATCATCTGCCCCATACTTGATGCCTAATTTTAAGCTCCTTTTTACCTCCTGGGCTTTATTTATTTATGTATTTATTTATTTATTTACTTACTTACTTACTTACTTTTGAAGGTTGGACAGATGACCCAAGCCGGCCTTTTGGAGCACCTGAAGATTGAGAATGTGTCCCTATCACATCAACTAACAGAAACTCAGCATAGATCCATCAAGGAAAAAGAGCGTATAGCTGTTCAGCTCCAGAGCATTGAGGTGAGGATTGTGGTAACAGTGGAGTGATAATTTTTATCTGACTTTGGTTCTTGCTGGCAAGTGTAAAACACACACAGACATTATCAAAATAACTAAGTAAACATAAATATATCTTGTGAAAATGTATGCTTGTCTATAGTATGTAATATTTCAAAAAAATCTTTTGGGACTATAGAGATGGCTTAGTTGGTAAGAGCGCTTGCTGTGCAAGCATGAGGACGTGAGTACATAAAGCCAGACATGGCTGTGTGTGCCTGTAACCCCAGAATTTGTGGGGTTGGACGAGGATCTTGTGAACTTGCTGGCTAACTAGCCTAGACAAAAAGTCAAGCTTTTAATTCAGTGAGCAACATTGCTTCAAGGAAGTGTGATGGAGAGAAACAGAGATGGACACCCAATGTTTTCCTGGGGCCTGTACATATACAAGCATTTGTATGTGTTCCCACACATTTATGTGAATGTACCACAAAAACATATGCCACACACACATGCAATCCCTTTAAGCAACATGCAGTGTTAGCTGTTCAGCATTTTGGCATTCTGCCTCTTGTCTGGCCTGTGTTTCCTTGGGACCTTGTCATTCTTCTCTAAACTCTTCCTTGGATCTGAGTTCCTACCAACACATTGTTGCACTTTTGGGACAGCTAATCCTAGGGTATATGGGGAGACAAGACGCTAAGTATGTTTGTATGTCAGACTGTATTTCCATGCCCAGTGATAATAGGGGATTTTATTTGTTTGCAAGCGTTCAGCCTTCTTTCAGTCCTCCAGTGCACAGTGCTCTTCCAAAGGCATTTTCATTATTGCCTGCTATCACTATAGAGCATCTCTAGATGATGATGGGAAATGTGTATTTTTCTTGGATCTAATTCCTATTCTCTAACACCCTAGATCAGTAGTTCTCAACCTTCCTAATGCTGCATCCTTTAAATACAGTCCCTCATGTTGTGGTGACCCTCAACCATAAAATTAATTTTTTGCTACTTCATAACTGTAATTTTATGTTTTACCATTATGAATTGTGAAATAAATGTCTGACATGCTGTGTATCTGATATGTGACCCCCAGGTTGAGAACTGCTGCCATAGATGATTTTTTTTTTAAATAATTTATTTAATTTTATTTTATGTGCATTGGTGTGAAGGTGTCAGATCCCCTGGAACTGGAGTTATAGACAGTTGTGATCTGCCATGTGAGTGCTGGGAATTGAACCCAGGTCCTTTGGAAGAACAGACAGTGCTCTTAACCACTGAGCCATCTCTCCAGGCCCCCATAGATGATTTTTTAACCAATCTGAGACTTCCTTTTTGCTTTTCAAGACAGGCCTAGGTAACCCAGGCTATATTCAAACTCTCTATAGCTTAAGATAACCTTGAACTCTTATTGTCCTGCCTCTTATCTACCGAGTGTTATGATTTTATATATGTCCCACAATACCCATTTTAATGTGATATGGGGATCAAACCCAGAGCTTTGTGAGTAACAGACAGTCATTCTACTAACTGCATTATATTCCTAGCCCCTTGCCCTAGTTTACTTTCTGTAACTTGGATAGTATCACTTGTTTCATATTATTGATACAAAAAGCAAAAAAGCAACAAAACAAAAAACATGTAAAACATCTAGTTAAAGACTGGTAGGATGCTAAACTTGCTTGCTGTCAAGCTATTGACTTAAGTTCTATCCCTGCAACCCACATAGTGGAAGAAAAACCTGACTCCTGCAAGTTATCCTCTGAGCTCCATATTGGCACTGTGGCATGTATGTCTACACAGATGTGCTCACATTCATGTGTATGTGTGCACTTGTGAACGTGTGACCAATATCTGGTTTCATCCATATAGTCAAATTGTTAAGAAATGCCATATTTAGGCAGGTGGTGGAGGTACATGCCTTCAATCCCAGTACTTGGAAGGCTGAGGCAGGCAGATCTTCAAAGCCAAGCTTTGATCTACAGGACAGCTAGGCCTACAGAGAGAAACCCTGTCTCAAAAATACGACAACACAAAAAGGAATGCCATATTTGTCCATGATTCTTGTTGTTTTTGTTCTACTAAGTAGTGCCAAATAGAAGTCTTATTAGAGAGGTTATTTAATGTTCTATACTTGAAAAGGAGAAATAGGTTTCTGAGCTGTCCTCTCATGAGAAATGGTCAGGGAGAAGACTCATTCCATACTTGGTTCCTTTCTAAAAAGGAGTGAGTGAGTGAGTGAGTGAGTGAGTGAGTGAGTGAGTGAGTGAGTGA
>NW_026590062.1:27234-43156 GCF_907164565.1 Psammomys obesus
TGAGTGAGTGAGTGAGTGAGTGAGTGAGTGAGTGAGTGAGTGAGTGAAATGGGGTCTCATAGCCCATGCTGGCCTTGATCTCACTGCATAACAAGGAGGACCTTGAACAACAGCAACTACTACTATACTTCTATTTTGAGACAGGGTCTCACTATATAGTCCTGGCTGCTGTAGAATGTAGACCAGGCTGGTCTTTAAATCACAGAGATCTACCTCTGCTGCCTCTGCCTCTGCCTCCACCTTCTCTATCCCCAGTTCCTCTGCCACAAGTGCTGGGATTGCAGGTGTGTGCCTCCACTTGTAGTTTTATGCAGTACTTCCAGGCCTGTATGCATGTTAGGCAAGCACTTTTTATAGCTGAACTATTTTGTCTAAGTGATCTGTGGAAAGACAAGGAGAAAGCTTTGTCCCATACCTTCCATTCTCAGGATGAGATTTTAAATCTCAAGTTTGAGATTTCCAGGGTTTGAACATGCTCCATTTTAGTAGTCCCATGCCTAGAGGCACGATCCATGAGACCCACAGTACTCCTCTTTCCACCTCAGCTTTTTAAGTAGCCGGGAGGGTCCTCTCTTGGGACAGGACCCTCTTGGGACAGTCTTGGTCAGCTGGGATAAGAGTCCTGAGTAGCCTGGCCTTGTCTCTACCTTGTGCAAGTCAATATGTACCAGTTACTGACTCTGAGACTTTCAGTTTGCAGTTCATAGACAGGATGGAGATGTGAATAGGAACTTTTTCCATAGTAGTGGATTTCTCTGTAAAGGGTGAGACTTGAAGTTTGTTATTGATGATCAAATTTTTCTGCTTTCTAAGAACTACTGTTTCTAGGGTTGGAGAGATGGCTCAGTAGTTAAGAGAAGTTACTGTTCTTCTAAAGGGCCCAGGTTGACTTTCTAGGACCCACATGTTGCTCACAACCATCTTAACTCCAGTTCCAGGAGCTCCAAAGCCCTCTTTTGGCCTCATTAGGCACTAAGCATGCGTGTGGTACCCATACATTTATGCAGTCAAAACATTGATACACACGAGATAAATCTTTAAAAGAAACACTATTTTCTTCTTCAGGCTGACATGTTGGATCAGGAGGCAGCCTTTGCACAGATTCAAGAGGCAAAAACAATGGTCGAGGAGGACCTCCAAAGGAAGCTGGAAGAATTTGAAGGTGAACGGGAGCAGTTACAGAAAGCAGCAGATGCAGCATCATCTCTAGAGCAACAATTGGAACAGGCAAGTAATGCTGCTACCTGGACCCTACGCTCACAGAGATTTCTGTGGATATGGACCTTACCTGGTATGCATGTCCACATACCGTTCATACTTGGCCTGTGTGTGATCTCTGGTATCAGGCTGTGTTGGTAGTTCAGGTTTGTTTGGGGTTATCTGTTGAATATATTTGTTCTATTGCCAGCCTGACCACAAGTTTGCTTCTTCTATTCATGTTCTTCTACTCTAAAATTTTACATAAAAAAGACCCTTCAAGCCAGGTGTGGTGTTAAACACCTTTAATCCCAGCACTCAGGGAGGCAGAGGCGGGCACATCATTGTGACTTCGAGGCCAGCCTGGTCTACAAAGCAAGTCTAGGACAGCCAAAGCTACAAAGAGAAACCCTGTCTTGACAAACCCCACTCCTCCACAAAAAAAAAAAAGACCCTTTATTGAATCCATCAAAATTACTTAAATTCTGAACATCAAAAATATATAAGCTCTTGTACTAGGCAGCCTGTTAAGTTTATCACTTATTCCCAGGTGAAACTGACATTGTTCCAGCGAGACCAGCAGCTTGCAGCACTTCAGCAGGAACACCTAGATGTGATAAAGCAGCTCACATCAACACAAGAAGCTCTGCAGACGAAAGGGCAGTCCCTTGATGACCTGCACACACGTTATGATGAGCTACAAGCAAGGCTGGAGGAGCTGCAGAGAGAGGCTGACTCCAGGGAAGACACAATTCACTTCTTGGAGAATGAGAAGATTGTCTTGGAAGTGGCTCTGCACTCGGCCAGGAGTGACAAGGAAGAACTTGACAGAGGAGCACAGCGTTTAGAAGAAAATACTGAGGAGACAGCAGGGGTTTTGGAACAATTGAGACAAGACTTGGCTGTCAAGTCCAACCAGGTAACTTGATCTTAGCTGTTTTCTGAAGGATCATTCATTAATTCTTTTTTGGGATGTGGTCTGTTGCAAATGTGAGTGATCAAGGGAAGAGTGTTCTTGAGGCCCCATTTCAGTTATTCAATCACTGAGTCAGTCATTCACTCACTCACTCACTCACTCACTCACTCACTCACTCACTCCTTTTTTAAAAAGTGACCAAGTATGGAATGGGTCTTCTTTCTGACCATTTGTCATGGGAAGACAGATTAGAAACACATCTCTCCATTTCTAGTATGTATGGAACATTAAATAACCTCGTTGATAAGACTTCTATTTGGCACTACTTAGCAAGAAACCAGTAGTTCTTGTTATACCCTTTTCTCTCCATTAGCCTCTGGGTGTGGAGGAACCAGATCCTGGGAAACGAAATGGGGAGGAGGGACTTTTAAATATATCTTCCCAAAAAACAACAGGTTTTACTAATAGTGTTATGGCGTTCAGCTAGAGGAGAAGTTGCACTATACTTGGTTTTCCTTTTTTTTTTCTCCTACGTGTGATATGATGTGATAGTGGTATTCAGACTGTGATAGATACCTCCTGATAAGTTCCTCCTGTTAACACAATGCCCTGGAATGTAAAAGCCCAGCTCAGCAACAGTGTGCTAACAGTTGACATTGATAGAAATTAACAGATCTATAAAAACTACATAGCAGAGAAAGATGCTCAGTAAGTGGAACTAGTGTTGGAATGATTCTGCCTGAATATCCTGTCCTGTAAGGACAAGGATAGGGATCCTGTTTTTCTTGTAGACATTAATTTAGGGGGAATTGTCAGAGTTCTCTGTTAGTGTGGTAAGAGGGACCTCAGCTGACACTGAAACATCCATTATATAGACAGTATTTATCATGTTGAGATTTTACTGTGCTGTATTATGATTTCCTTAAAGATGGAGCAGCATAGTGGAGTGAGGTTCTCCTGCATGTTGGTTGGTGCTCTGAAGTCTTATTTCCTGACATAAGGAGCATATAGGTAGCCTTACAGGGAAAGCACTGTCTCTCAATCTCTGCCCTGCCCAGGTGCTAGCTGTCCCACCTGGCTGGTTAGAATGGGCATGTGGCCTCAAGGGTCTCTGAGAAAGTGCTGTCCGGATAAGTCTCTGGGGTTTACTGACCTCAGTTTCCTCTTTGCCTAGTTCATCCTCTTATTTCTTCTGTGGAATTGTAATGAGGCCTAGTGTGCAGGTGACATAGTGATCTCCTGGTGTGCAGGAGGTAATGGAAGATATGTCTGGAAGAGCCAAAGCCTTAGTCCCTTCTTAGGATTCTTGAAGGAGAATCTGAGAACAGTCTCCAGATTGTAGGAAAAATGGCTACTGGTTTTCTTGCTGTGTCAAGTTACCGCTAGATTTGTGTGGACCATGTTTTGGTCTTTTAGGAGGACTCATTTTAATATAGAAAACCTTAGTACTCAACAAGCTCTTCCCATATCTGAGGCATTGTATGCAAAATAACTGCTGTCAGGTGAGCCTGATTTCACTGCCACTTCAGAATATAATGGTTGAATGAATAATGTGCTGTGTCTGGTTATCGCTATCATTTATCATGGACATGTACCATGCAGAGTGCTGTTTAAGAGTCTTGGTGGGGTGTCTTTGGTTTGTTCAAAAGCATTTTGTTATTGGGCTTGGGGTTCTACTTTGTGGTAGAACTCTTGCCTCGTATGCACCAGAGTTCAGTCCCCAGAATCTCTCCATCTTTCTTTCTCTCATACACAAAAACAAAGCAACAGTAAGCTTTTTTTTCTGTACCAGGGTAGCCCTTCACATACATCATGTATTCCTGAGTCCCTGGGGCTCTTCATGTGCAGATCAGTCTGGGCCCTGAGATGGCAATTTCTACAAGCTTCCAAATAGTATGGGTTAGCTGGTCTCTGGTATGCATTAAGTCACAAAGATGTGGGTTGTTGTAAGTTGAGCTTCAGTGGATCAGAACCTCATTCATTCCCTTATGTAGTGTCTGGATGCTTTTCTGCTGCAAGAACAGAGCTAAGAAGCTGTAGCAGACGTGTGGTCCATAAAACTCTGGCTATTCCAGGAAAGGCTTGCAACTATCTACTCTGGAGCATCCCCTAACTCATCTTTTCCTTCACTCCACTGCTCTTCACCTTGTCTTTGTACTTTTAAAGTGGCAAGGAGGGAGGATGCTGGTTATGTGTCCTGTCTAAGCAGCCTTTGGGCTATTAACATGTATCTGATTGAAAGCTACCTTCTGTGCTCTGGATGATGCTGGCTCTTTAGAAATGCCACTGGGCACAGACCTAGAACTGTCAGGCCACCCATCCTTCTGCAAATTTCTCCTGTAGGTGGAGCACTTGCAGCAAGAGACAGCCACATTGCGAAAACAGATGCAGAAAGTAAAGGAGCAGTTTCTTCAACAGAAGGTAAGACATAGGAAACAAGTGTTGGACATATTGCTGAGTAGTCTATTTGTTTCAGTAGAACAAAATCAGAAAGATGGAAGCATCTAGGTCTTACTGATCCTTTTTAAAGGTATTGCATTTGTTCTAAGTTGTCCGTGCCCTCCTCCCAACCCCCTGTCAGTGAGGCAGGATGCCCTTTCTACCCTGAGATAGGATCTATGATCTTCAAAGACTGAGTGTAATACCTACCATTGTGGTGCCTTGTAAGGATACCCTGACATCATCATTCCCAAGAGCTGTGTATACATTTTTGTCAGTGTGTGCTGGTTGTGTTTGCTGTATAAAATGTGTGAAAAGTTTACACTATAATCCAACATTAAAACAAATTTAGTTTGTACCCAATATGATATAAGTTTTATATTGTGAAGCCCTTGTCTCCTGGTAGAGGAACGGCTATGATTCCTTACTTTGTGCCAGCCATCAGTTGAATGTTTTGTTCTGAGAAAAGAAGATCCTCCAAAGCTTGTTTATAAGTAGTGTTTCAGTTTATTACTAAGATAAGCGAAGGACTAACTTTCAGAATCCAGGTACACCAACCTCAGAGAGATTAATTCTTGAGAGATTATCCAGAAGATATAAGGATCCCTGAAGAATAATGGGATGCTTAATGCAGTATCCAGATTTTGGGAGCATAGTTTGTAGTCATATCATATGACAGAAATCTAGACATGCTATCATTATTGGTGTTTCTCAATGGGTACTGTCAGATTTCATAAAGTGTGTTGTTTTGTGTAAAAAGTTGTACACTAGGGCTAGAGATGTAGTTTAGTAGTGAAAGCACTTGCCTCTCATCCTCTAAGCCCTGGCTTCCACACCTATTATGTTGGTGAGAAGAGGGTTCTGCCTTGAATCGTTGGTAAACATTTTCATAAGGTACCCTTATTCCTTGGGTAAGATGCTGACTGGCACTGTGTTTTGTCCTGAAGGTAATGGTAGAGGCATACCGGCGAGATGCTACTTCCAAAGACCAACTCATCAGTGAGCTCAAAGCAACAAAAAAACGGCTGGACTCAGAGATGAAGGAACTGAGGCAGGAGCTAATCATGCTGCATGGAGAGAAGAAGACTGTGGAAGTAGAGCACTCACGGCTGCAGAAGGACATGTCTCTGGTTCACCAGCAGATGGCAGATCTTGAGGGGCATCTTCAGTCAGTGCAGAAAGAACGAGATGAAATGGAGATTCACCTGCAGGTGGAATGCAATGGATAGGTTCTTTTGAGTTGTGAAGGTTCAGCTAAGGGCGGTGGGGGCTTCCTGTGTACAGGGTGGAATGGGGAGCACCAGCCAAGAAAGGCTTTTGAAACAATCTAGAGACAGGGCCTTCCTGAAACTAATATCATATAAATCCAGGCTGTGATGCCACATGAAAGAAACCAAGAAGAGCAAGCACTTGGACATGCCATCATACCATAGGGTCTGTGGAGCTAGTGGTTGGCAGCAGATGAAAAGGAGAGAGTGCTCTGCAGATAGTCCGAGTTTAGGAGGGTGCAGGCACTGAGAGGATCATGTAGCTACCCATGGTCTCTTGACAGCTATACTGCCCCTGAGGCTAGTTGTTTTAATGAGTAGAGTGACTGGCTTGGTGATCAGACAAGGTAGGGATAAGGGATGACCTAAGGGTAGAGATAGAGATCTCTGTCTCAAATAAGAAACATTTCCTGGATGAGAAGTTTGGAAAGGTGATATGTAGCATGCTAGAACCAAAAAAAAAAAAAAAAATAGGCAAGTGGCGAATATGATTTTATAAGGGTGGTATGTCTAGTGCTTACCCAACAGCACCTTGTACCTTTCATGAGGCATCAAGTAAGGCCTGAGCTAACCTGAACTATCTTTACTGCCAGGACGTTAGCTTCAGAAAGGTATTTAATGGTCTGGACAGATGCCAGAAATTTTTTGTTGTTATTTTGTTTTCTTTTATGTATATGGGTGTTTTGGTTGCGTGCATATCTGTGTACCATGAGCATGCCACCCATGGAAATCAAAAGAGGGTGTTGAATTGCTTAGAACTGGAATTACATGTGATTATGAACTTCTATGTGGTTTCTGGGAATTGAAACTTGGGTCCTCTAGGAGAACAGCCAGTTCTCTTAATTGCGGAGCCATCTCTTTAACCCTCAGAAATGCTTTTGACCTCTATGAAGTGTTATTTATCAGTGGCAAATATCTGGAATAGGTGGTTCTTTACTTACTGCACATTTTTTGTTCATTTTAAAGTCTTTGCAGTTTGACAAAGAGAAGATGATAGCCCTTACTGAGGCCAATGAGACACTAAAGAAACAAATAGAAGAGCTGCAGCAAGAGGCCAAGAAGTAAGTCTGTAAGGAGCATACACTTACCTATAAGGGGCGCCAGCTCTGCTGAGGGAACAGTCTGTATAGTCCTTGATGTTGCTATGTCCATAACGTACTCTTACTGAATTTGAGCTCATGAAAAAGGTAGCTTGGAGCATGGATTCTAAAGTTCCATCCTGATTTCATTTTTTCTTACTTATTTATCCGAGTTTAGAAGTTAATTTGGGAAGAAAAAAAAAAAATTAATTTGCTCAACCATCCTTTACAGAAGCGCCCCTTTCCCCCACAAGCTGGGGATGAAAGCCAGGATGTTGAGCACACTAAAATATCCTTCTCCTTTTATTTAATTTGAATTTTTATGTCACACACCGCTGTCAATAGCCTGTCATTTCTGTTTCATCACTAGGGTTGACACTTTGATATTTATTCATCATACTGTAGTATGTGCGTGCACATATTACTCAGATACACATATGTACACATGGAAACATCCTCTTGGGCCAGTTATTTATTTTAATTTTATGTTTTGAGACAGAATAGCACTGTGTAGCCCCACCTGTCCCGGAGTACATTGAGATCCAGCTACCTTTGCTCTTTTAGTTTTTTGAGACAGTATCTCTCTTTATAGCCTAGATTGATCTCACACTTGTGATATTCATGCTTCATTTTCTCAAATGCTGGGATTACAGTGTGAGCTCTGACTCCCAACCTCTTGGGGCCTGTTTAATCCATGCTATATTCTGTGCTGCTTGTGTTTTATCAGCTAGTAATAATATCTTAATAAATCGAGTAAATAAAATAAATAAGAGTTTATTTTTTACCTTCAGGAAAAATGTTGGGGATATCTTGGTTGGCGTTTTCTGTTTCTCTGCCTTCACAAGATCATTTTGTTTTGTTGAGAAAAGGATTCGCTCTATAGCTGCAGCTTCCCTGTGTCCAGCACTGTCCCCCCTTTTTAAAAAATATTTATTATGTATACAATGTTCTGTCTGCATGTACATCTGCATGCCAGAAGAAGACACCAGATGGTTGTGAGCCACCATGTGGTGCTGCTGGAAATTGAACTCAGGACCTCTGGAAGAGCAGCCAGTGCTCTTAACCTCTGAGCCATCCCTCAAGTCCTGCAGCTGTCTTCCTGCCTCAGCCTCTCAGATGCTAGGATTACAGGTGTACACCACCATACTCACCATAGAAGCACTTTTAAATTATGCAAAGAGGAGGGCAGGTCTTGATGATGGTGAATGTGACTTAGTGGATTCACATTGTTTTCCTGTCCCTCTAACATGGATTACTGACAGATACCTCTTCTTCAGTAATCAAACCAGAGCAAGAACACACTTGCCCAAGTCCTCCTGAGGGCCAGCCAGGTTCTGGGGAGACAGAATGGGATTAAGCTGAAGTGGCCTCTCAAGAGCACTACCCTAATCCTGGTGTGGTGCCAGACACATTTCTTGAGTTTAAAACCAGCCTGGTCTACAGAGCAAGTTCCAGGACAGCCAAGGCTACACAGAGAAACCCTGTCTCAAAAAACCAAAACCAAAAAAAAAAGAAAAAGTCACTATCCAGCCCTGAAGGCTGAACTGACTGCAACATGTGCTCTTAGTGTTTCAGGCCAGGGAGCTGGTTGTTTACACTGGAGGTTAACTCGGGTTTCTCACTCATGTCTCAGGGCCATCACAGAACAGAAGCAGAAGATGAAGCGGCTGGGCTCAGATCTGACCAGTGCCCAGAAGGAAATGAAGACTAAGCACAAGGCTTATGAGAATGCTGTGAGCATTCTCAGCCGCCGCCTGCAGGAGGCGCTGGCTTCTAAGGAGGCCACAGATGCAGAGCTGAGCCAGCTCAGAGCTCAGAACGCTGGTGGCAGCAGTGACCCTGTTCTACATGTAGGTAAACACATTTCTCCCTGTCGAAGTCCTTATGACACTTTTCTGGTTTTGGTTTTGGTTTTGGTTTTGGTTTTGGTTTTGGTTTTCGAGACAGAGTTTTTCTGTATAATAGCCCTCGCTGTCCTGGAACTTGCTTTGTAGACCAGGCTGGCTTTGAACTCACAAGTGCTAAAGCAGGATGATTAGGATTTTAAGGCTAATCTTGGCTGTATAGCAAATTCTAGGCCAACATGAGCTACATGAGACCTATCTCAAATAAACAAAATAGCGCTTTCTGAGTTGGGTTTAGTGATGTAATCCCAACACTTGTGAGGCTGAGGGGAGAGGTTCACTAGTTCAAAGCCAGTGTTGTCTTTTAAGTAAGGAAGGCTGTGTTTCAAAAAGCAAAACAATAGGGCTAGCTAAATCGCTCATTGGGTAAAGGCCCCTTCCACCATGTCTGATGACTAGAGTTTGATCCCCAATCACATGGTGGAAGGAAAAGACCTGACTCCCACAAGTTGTCCTTTGAACTCTACCTGCATACAAGAGCACCTACACACATACACACACAAATAAATAAATAACATAATAAAAAATTAAAAACAACAAAATCTAGAATGTGGTCATGAGAGTTGAAGGAGGAAAGGACCAGTGACTAAAATAAACGTGATTCCCATTTTGGCTTTCAGGAGAAGATTCGGGCTCTGGAGGTAGAACTGCAGAATGTTGGCCAAAGCAAGATACTTTTGGAGAAGGAGTTACAGGAGGTGATCACAATGACTAGCCAGGAGCTGGAAGAGTCCCGGGAGAAGGTGCTGGAGCTGGAAGATGAGGTAATTCCTAAACACAGTGTTGCTGTCTGCTTAGCATTGCTCCTTGGCACTTAATTACCTTGTAATTGTTGGTAGACCAGATTGTTGCCAATACTCTAGAGAGGTAGTAGTTATTACTTTACAGTTACCAAATGTCTACTGAGACTTCTATTCTGAGGCAGGTGTGTCTAGCCTATACCTTATGTGACACATGAGTCCCAAGATAAATATGAATCCATCCTAATAGATTTGTAGATAACAGATTTGGCATATTTCAGTGTTTAAATGTTAGATAATTCTATTCTTTTCCCAGTTAGAATGCTTTGATTGTAAATAACAAACCCAAATTAAGCCTGTCAAAGAACTGAAAACACAGAAACAGTTTATTGGCCCTATTCAGGCAGTGTTCACATAGTCAGTAAGGGCCTGTCACCAGCCCCTGGTCTACCCCAATGCCTACCATGCTGCTCCAGCAGGGTCTTTAGGAATTTTACATAACTTTTAGGGGTATGTATTTTATTCAGTTTCTATCCTGTCCTCGCTTAGCCAAGGCCCTGAGCCATTTCTGGACTAGCTTCTCTGAAGACTGTGAATGTAAAAGAGTAGCAGCTTCCCAGGTAATAAGTCAAGGACAGTTTGTGCTTTAGTATTAGCCCTTGTTGAAAATTGCTCACCTGTTTTAGCTGAGTCTATCTAGTAGAATATGAATTTTTTATGTGGGAAGGTGTTGCTTTTGACACAGGGTCCAGGATGGCCTTGAATTGATCCCTCTTCCTTTGCCCCTGCCTCCCAAGTACTGGGGTTGTGGGCATGGACACCACACCCGCCCAGAGCATGAAATTTTACATGTACCAATATGTTTCAGCTTCAAGAATCCAGAGGCTTCAGAAAGAAGATAAAACGTCTTGAAGAGTCAAATAAGAAACTGGCTCTGGAGTTAGAACATGAGCGAGGGAAGCTTACCGGCCTCGGACAGTCTAATGCAGCTTTGCGGGAGCACAACAGCATTCTGGAGACTGCACTAGCCAAGAGGGAAGCTGACCTGGTGCAGCTGAATCTTCAGGTGCTGAGACCTATCTGCCAGAAGCAGCATGAGAGTCATGTGGATCATATTTGTTGTCATTATCTCACCATACTGGGTCGTAGCCACTTTCAGGGGACCACCACACCTATCTCAGTGTCTCAGAGGAACCTGGCCATTGCACAAACCTGGATCTCCAGCTGTAAGAGCCTGTAGTCATCGTACCAAGTTCATTAGTTCCTTTTGCATAGTAGGCTCCTGGTGGGACAGGTCAGATTGTTCTCTGGTTCTAGACAGGAACACGTGCAAAAGACACTTGCCTGAGGTCCTGATAAGATTTAGAACTGGAATTTGAACTTCAGTTTAGCATCTTACTGTAGATTCTATTCATAGCTCCTAAGGTTCTACAGAGCTTTGGAAGTAGCTGAACACTTCAGAAAAAGTTTCAGAATGTCGATTAGGGCCACTGAGGATGCACCTTCACTAACGGCCTCTCACAGTATCTCTCCTCAACTGATCTACATGATTCCTTTATGCCTTCAAAACTAGTGCCACCTTGGTGACTCTTATGCTGCCAAGTCTGGCTGCCAGCATGAGATACAACCTTGGCCAGTTCTGGAACACAGCTTTTCTGTGCTTTCAGGAAACACTTCCCAGAAGATTTCACCTCAGTGATGCTGGACTTCTCTCAATCACTGCTACTTTCTTAGCTCCTGCTAACTAGCATCAGTTGTTGCAGGAATGCAAAAGTTTCACTTTGATGGTGCTGGTAATCGTAATTGCAGCTGACTCTTCAGCCCCAGCTGACCAGAACGACAGAATCTTAATTCAAAATATTAAACAGCCCTGGTAGAAGTTTCCTCTGGAACTTCACAAGCCAGACCTTCATCTCTGCACTGCTCTCAACATTCTTGCCTTCCAAGCTCCTAAAGAACATGCTACTGAGCTCTTAATGAACTCAATGGTTCTTCAGGCCCTGAGTTCCAAAGTCCTTTCACAATCTTCCCCAAAACATGGTCAGGTCTGTCATAGCAGTACTCCACTACTGTATTAGTTAGGGTTTGTATTGCTGTGATGAAACACCATGACCAAAAAGCAAGTTGTTAAGAAAAAGGTTTATTCAGCTTTCACATTGCTGTTCATCACCAAAGGAAGTTGGGACCGAAACTTAAACAGGGCAGGAACCTAGAGGCAGGAGTTGATGCAGAAGCCATGGATGAGTGCTGCTTACTCAGTCTGGCTTCTCAGTCTGCTTTCCTGTAGAGTCCAGGACCACTGACCCAGGGTGGCACCACCTATAATGGGCTGGGCCCGCCCCCATTGATCACTAATTGAGAAAATGCCTTACAGCTAGATCTTATGGAGCCATTTCCTCAACTGAGGTTCCTTTCTGACGACTCTAGCTTGTATCAAATTGACACAAAAACAGCCAGTACAGCATATCACACACAAGCCTTAAAATATGTAATTAAAATTTTAAGAGTTTATTAAGAGTTATTTTAGGAGAGTTTAGTTATTTTACGTTTTGCTCTAGTTTCTATCACTCCTGTTGGTGCTGGGCTGTCTTGTAAACATCTCTTATGACACATTTGCATCTTTCTTTTGGGTTTCAGCTGTGTTCAAGAACACAGCCATGTGACACACTCCTGTGAGCTCAGATTCCTGCATTTATTTATTTAGTTATTTATTTGTTAGGCAGGGATCATGCATCTGGGCTGGCTTTAAGTTCACTAGATTGCTGAGGATGATGACTTTAGTTTTTAATCCTTCCACTTTGAGTCCTGGGATTATAGCCGTGCCTATATGTTTTGTTTTATGTTATATATATGTGCTAGGAACCAAATCCAGGGCTTTATACTTGCTGGGCACGCAATCTACCAACTGAGCTACATTCCCAGCCCAGAGAGGGGGTTTCTCACCTTCCCTATTTTATTTCCTTTCCTGTGATGTCATCATTACCTACGCAATCCTACTTGGCTCCACATGATGGCTGACTGTAGAGAATTTCAAATTGTATTGTGGGTTGTATAGGAGCTTTGAATTGATATTGTTCCTTATTCATCCTTTCATAATGTGATATAGGTGCAGGCAGTTTTACAGCGCAAAGAGGAGGAGGATCGCCAGATGAAGCAACTTGTCCAAGCCTTACAAGTCTCATTAGAGAAAGAAAGGATGGAAGTAAACAGCCTAAAGGAACAGGTATGTGTACAGGAACAGCTGTATGTGTACAGATGTTCATCATGAGTGTGTACTTGTATATGGAGGAGGCCTAAGGCTAGTATTAGGAATCTTCCTTGATGGATCTTCCACCTTATCCTTTGAGGCAAAGTCTCTTAATCAGATCTGGAATTTGCTGATGGCTAGTGTCCATTGGGATCCTGCCTTCTAATGCTGTCCTTTCAGATGGCTCACCATGCCCACTTGGTATTTATGTGGATTCTGGGAATATGAACTCTGATCTTCTTGCTTTCATGGCAGATACTTTAAACACTGATGCATCTCCCTAGCCTATAAGACATTGATAATGTGCTTTAAAACCTTCAGAAGGAAAAAATTTTGGGAGATGTTTGTTTTTGTTTTTGTCCTTTTTTAGACAAAGTCTCCCTATATAGCCTTGGCTGGCCTGGAACTTGCAATGTAGACATGCTGACTTCAAGAACACATAGATCTGCCCCTCAAGTCCTGGTTAAAGGTGTGCATAATGGTACCCAGCTGAGGAATATTTTAAGAAGTGTGTGTGTGTGTTAATTTTACTAGTTTTTAAAGCAGTCTTTTTTTTCCCTTTTATTGAAATGTTTTTATACAATCTATTCTGATCATGCTTTTCCCTATGCCAGCTCCTTCTACCCCTCTACTTACCCAACTCTATACCCTTTCTTACTCTAAAAAACAGGCAAGCAAGAGAATTTAAAAAAACAAAACAAAACAAAAAAACAACAAAACAAAACACCAGAAACACATAAAACAAAACCAGAAACCATAGTATACAAGCAAAAAAATAAAATAAACCACAAAAAGACAAAAAAAAAAAAATCCACAAAATAATACAAGACTTTTAAAAGTCTGCAAAAAATACCATTGAGTTTGTTTTGTGTTGGCCAACTACTCCTGAGCAAATGGTTAATATATCTAGTGAGATTCTATTGAATAAAACTAATTTTTTCCTTGTAAGTGGTGTCAGTGGCAGAAAGTTTCTGGGTAGGGGTGGGAGTCCCTGTGTACTTACCCTGTCATTGCCTTGACCCTGTCTGTCTGCCTTAAACCTGTACAACCCTATGTATGCTGCCATAGGCTCTGTGAGTTCATGTGCACTTTAATCCTATTGTATTTGGAAGACATCATCTGTCCTCTCTGGTTCTCCACTCTTTTCTGAATATCTATCTCCCTGAGCCCTGAAGGGGGAGATTTGATGAAGATACCTGATTTTGGACTGGGTATTCCAAAATTTCTCACTCTGTACATTGTCCTGTTATGGATCTCTGTGTTGGATCTCATCTTGAAAGCAGTCATTTTAAAATGGAAACAACTTGACCAAAAAACCTGTGACACAATTCTAAGGCCCATTGAAATGAAAGTATAGAGCACATTAAATAACTACTATGACTCTGTTGATACCTTCTTTTTTTCTTTTTCACAGTGAACCCTAGGCCCCTAAATTGCTAGGCAAGAATGCTACCACTCAGGCGCATACAAGCGAGCTGTAGTTTCTCTAACTAGTATTTCTAAGTTATTAGAAAAGAAAATGAAATTTTTTTATGCATTCAAGAATTAGCTTGAAAATCTTGGGAGAATCTGTTGTTGACTTTGAAAATCAGCAAATGATCAGAGGAGGCCAATTACATCATAAATAGAATTAAATCATTATTATAATTAGGTGGAAATATAAGAATTAGTAATAGCCAGCTGTGCTGGCACACACCTTTAATCCCAGCGCCAGGCGGCAGAGGCAGGAGGATCTCTCTGTGAGGCCAACCTGGTCTACAAAGCAAGTTGGAGGACATCCACGGCTGTTACACAGGAAAACCCTGTCTTGAAAAACAAAAAGAATTAGGAATAAACTTAACTAGCAATAAACAGGTATAGTTGAGGAATTTCAAACCTATTTAAACTAAGAAAACTGAATGAATTTTTTCATTCAGCAGAGTGTGTCAGTATTGTGTCGCTAGTACACTGTGCTGAGCGTAGAGCCAGAACCTTCATCTTTATCTGTAAGTTGGTTTTGAAAGAAAAATACACAAGAACAAACCAGTTCTACTTGGGTTTGGTACTTTGGTACTTGTTACTTGTGGCATTTATCATGGTACAACCTGTGTGTTAGTAAAGTCAACTTCTTCACTTTCTTCTAGATGGCTGCTGCCAGGGTAGAAGCTGGACATAACCGCCGCCACTTTAAGGCAGCTACATTGGAGCTGAGTGAGGTGAAGAAGGAACTGCAGGCCAAGGAACACCTGGTACAGGCATTGCAGGCTGAGGTGGATGAGCTCCAGTGAGTACCCAGTGCTTGCACAAGGATACCCCAAGGCTGGCCATGGTGACCTTGATGACTATTTTCCATACAGCACATCATAGCTATTGGGGTTTCCTCTTATTTTTAATTCATTTTTAATCTCACAACAAGGATCATCTGTCTTTTTCTAAGGTGCCAAATACTTTAGGGACAGTCAAAGGAACAGAATTATCTGACTTCTATCTCAAGAAACCTGATTTCAACCTTAACCCAGCTCTTCCTTGACTTCTTTCTGGAATAGAAAGAACCCCATTTGGGAGCACTGAATCCAAGATTATCCTGGCTATTCAGAGATTCTTTGTAGTTTCACATTAATACAGCATCAACTCAGGCATATGGAAAGGGGCAGGGTAAACTGGGGGTATACACACCTCTAGAGCAGACCAGAGGTCTGTTTCTTGTGCTATGGAACAGTCTGATAGCACCCTAATCTGAATTTTATGAATTAAGTTGGTCTCCCAGAGTACAAAGGGCTTTGCAGGGTTAGTGGAAATGTAGAGCACTGGAAATACTCTATACTGTCTATAGCCAATGTTAAAGGGTCTCACCACAGACAGCCTTGGAGAACAAACTGAAAGAATTTTGTCATTTTATTTTTAACCTGTTTGTCTGTTTAAATGCCAGGATTCAGGAGGGAAAGCATTCCCAAGAAATAACACAATTCCAGACTGAGCTGGCAGAAGCTAGAACCCAACTCCAGCTCCTACAGAAGAAGCTGGATGAGCAGATGAACCAGCCACCCACAGGAAGCCAGGAGGTGAGCTAGGGCCCTGTTTCCCTATCTGCTCAGATAGAATTTTTTCTATCTATCTATCTATCTATCTATCTATCTATCTATCTATCTATCT
>NW_026590062.1:43166-118061 GCF_907164565.1 Psammomys obesus
TCTATCTATCTATCTATCTATCTATCTATCTATCTATCTATCTATCTAAAATTTTTTAATGTAATACTGAAAGATGAGTAGAGATTCCTTAGAACTGATTTTAAAATTGACTTACTTGTGTGCCTTGTTCTTTTAGATGGAAAATCTCAAATGGGAATTGGATCAGAAGGAACGTGAAATTCAGTCCCTGAAGCAGCAGCTTGACTTGACAGAGCAACAGGGCAAGAAAGAACTAGAGGGTACACAACAAACACTGCAGGTTGGTTCTGTCCCTCTCCCAGATCCCTGGATCTGGATAGAAGGGTACAGTCCCTACCAGGCCGAGTGAGTGTTACACATATAACAACAGTTCCCATTGAGTTGGGTCATCCTCTGGGTTCCCAACCCCACCCCTGTGATCTGAAGACATTGCCCCCAATTTAGAATAATACTTAGAATGGTTACCTGGTTTAGGTTACACTGCTCAATGGAGGAGAAACTGAGAAAAACCCAAGCACTATCCCTTTGTTAAGCTGTGTGAATTGTATCTACCAGGAACATCTGTTTTTAGGTCTAGTGAGTAGGGTCCATATGCAGTGTATGCTTAGTTTATGATCTACTTCTCCATGAAGACTCAAATGAGTAGTCTTTACTACTTAGGGAAAGGACCAGAAACATAACTTGGTAATATTCCTCACTTATTTTAAAAAGAAAAGGAAAGAAAAAAAAAAAAAAAAAAGTCAAGTCATTAGATTGGTTTATACTATTTCTTAGGATAGCAGACTTTGGAATTTAAAGATTCTTGGAGTTTACTGTAGCCATGCAGACATTGCTGTTTGGAAAAGTCTCTATGCTAAGTGTCGGGTGCTAGAGTGATGCTCAACAGTTAAGAGCACTTACTGCTCTTGCAAAGGACCTGTGTTTGGTTCCCAGCACTCATACAGAAGCTCACAACTTTCTACAATTGCAGCTCTAGGAGAGCCCCACCCTCTTATGGCTCTGGGGGCTCTTGTATGTTTGTGTTATACATAAACACAAATAAACACACACACATAAATCAGTGAATCTTAAAATAATACTAAGGGTTGGACCTGCAGAGATGATGGTTCAGCAATTCAAATCTCATGCTATTATTCCAGAGGACTCAAGTTCAGTTTCCAGCACCACATTGGGCACCTCACAACTAAAAGTAACTCCAGCTTTAGAAAACTCAGCTCTCTCCTCTGGCCTCCACAGGCACCTGCACTTATATGCGGCACATACCCACACACAAACACAGATATAGGTAATTAAATATAGGATAATTTACTTCTGGGTTTGAGTTCAGTGAATTTTTCAATGCCTAGGTAAGTATAGAGGAAACTGCTGAGATGAAAACAACTTATCCTAGCAAAAAATATGTTCCCCAAACTGACATACAAATTAACATCTCAAAGTGTTTTTTAAGGGGCTGGAGAGGTGGCTCAGAGGTTAAGAACACTGGCCAGAGGACCTGAGTTCAATTCCCAGCAACCACGTGGTGGCTCCCAATGATCTGTAATGAGATCTGATGCCCTCTTCTGGCTTGTGGGCAGAACATTGTATACATAATAAGTACATCTTTAAAGTGTGTTTTAAGATGTTTGGTTTTTTAGATAGGTTTTTATGTAGCTCTTATGACCTCAGACTTGCTATGTAGCTAAAACTGGCCTTGAACTCTTAACCCTTCTGCCTTCTGAGCCTCATCAGGATTATAGGTATGTTCTGCTCACTACACCAGGTATTTAGGATCTTTTAGCTTAAAAAAAATTCTAATCATTTCCTTAGACTATCAAGTCTGAGTTGGAAATGGTACAGGAAGATCTGTCTGAGACCCAGAAGGATAAGTTTATGCTTCAAGCGAAAGTGTCTGAATTGAAGAACAGCATGAAGACTCTGCTGCAGCAGAACCAACAGCTCAAGCTGGATCTCCGCCGTGGTGCAGCCAAGGTGGGATTTAGGTTGCATTTTTACAAGTTAACTGTCTATCTCATTTAGATTTGTTTGGGCAGGATATTGTCAGGTTTTCTAGTCATTCACAGATCAGCAAATATATTTAACTAACATTGAAACTCTCCTGTACACAAAGACCATAGAGAAGTCTGCTTGGACAGTGAGTCAAAACACTTTTTTTGGTACCTTTTCCAAGAGAACATTTCTCCTCTTGAACACATATCATCTTGCTGTGCTGTCATTGTGGGACACAGTGGCTTCAGGATGGGCTCAGGTGGGAGTCTCATGCTAATATCTTCCCTGATTGAGGATTCAAATACTTGGCAGTTTTTTAGGAAAGCTCAAAGTATAGGTTTGTGTCATAGGAAACTCCCACAAGAGAGCTCTAATGCAGTGGTTAGTTATTTCTCCTGTAGGCACAAGTTAAGCAACTAGGTGCATTAGGATTACTGGACTGGCTGGTATTTCTTAACCTACTTACTGTCAGACTGTCTTCATAAACCTGGCAATTCAGTCTTCTCAGAGGGGGGATATAGGGGAGGTCAATTGTCTCGGTGGAGAATGAGGAGGGCTGTAGAGGGGCTAATGATGTGCTTTTATAAACAGAAGAAAGAGCCAAAAGGTGAGTCCAACACCTCCAGTCCTGCAACACCCATCAAGATACCAGACTGTCCTGTCCCAGCCTCACTGCTAGAGGAGCTGCTGAGGCCCCCACCTGCTGTGAGCAAGGAGCCCCTCAAGAATCTCAACAGCTGTTTGCAGCAGCTCAAGTATGATTTGTTTTCTATGCTCCATTTTGTTCGGCCTTTAGACATGACATGTTTTTCCTGGGGGAATTTCTTCTGTTGTTTTTAGAGTACCTATATCTTTGAAGCTCTTCTGAAATAAAAGCTTTTTACTGGCAGAGCTTCTGGGGTCCATGTTGTAAGGTGAAAATAGCTAAGTAGACTATCTTGGAAGGCCCTTAAAAGGTCAGGTGTTACACCTATCCCCTGTAGGCCAAGCCTCCTAGCTTAACACAGAAGAGAACAGCATCATGGACTATTTATAGCGCATAGGACCCTGATAGGCAGATGACCTTGTGACAATGGCCTCAGGTGACAGCTTCTAGACAGCAACTTAATTAGCATCAGGCCTTCAGGTCTGTGTTTTTCTCACATTCCTGATGGAAGTACCTCTCAGAAAACAGAAACCTATGCCAGATTGTTTGCTGGCTTCTTCCCAAAGTGAGAAAAATTGTCAGGGGCTTTTGCCTTCTTTGACTCTGGCTGATTTTGCTGGTCTGTGATACATTTATTGGTCTTTGAGGGAACCACATATGGTGGTGAGCCCATTGCATCCACGGTAGCTTGTTAAAGGGAGCTATGGCTAGTGGTTCTGTCTGATCCTTGTATGATTTAGGGTTTCTTCTTCTGCCTTCTCTCGTCTCCCCAGGCAGGAAATGGACAGTCTACAGCGCCAGATGGAGGAGCATGCCATCACTGTGCATGAGTCCCTGACCTCATGGGCTCAGGTGGAAGCTGCTCCAGCAGAGCATGCTCATCCCAGGGGAGACACAAAACCACATAGTCAAAACAATGTTTCCAGAGAAGAGCTGGGCCAATGACTACTGTTGTCCTCATCACCAAGTATTTGTGGCTGCTGAAGGAATACTCTTGTCAATATTATTTATTTGATCTTGATCGAGTGCTCTGGTTGTTTTTGTTTTGTTTTGTTTTGTTTTTGAAAAATAAGATTCAAATTTCATTTTACTTTTTTATCAAGGATTAAAGTAACTAAATGAGCTGGGAGGTAGGTGATGGCACACTCCTATAATCCCAGCACCTGAGAGACAGAGGCAGGCAGATCTCTGAGTTCAAGAATAGCCAGGACTACACAGAAAGACCCTGTCTCAATAAAATAACTGAATGAGTCAAAGATTAAAGAAATAGTCATTTTAAACCACAACTAGCTTTTCCCACGAAATGACCAAATCTTAAAAACATCAGAGTTTGGATTGCTGGTGAAATCTGAATCTACTTAAACAGGTACTTGCAGAAGGAAGGATCTTCTGTGTGGCTATAGACACACATAGGGTGTTGACAGTAACTTGTTCTTATCTGGAACTATGCAGAATGAGCTCAGTGGGCATCAGCACCTAGTGGTCTCTACTGTTGCATTCGCTAAGACCTTTACTTTCCTACAGAAATGAATTTTGATTTGCACCTTTTGCTTTTTATTTCATTTGTTTTTCAAACTATCCTACCTATATACAATGTATATATAAATATTGAAAGTCTTTTGAAAGCATATACCTATATTATTTAAGGACCTACTGTCTTACTGATTGCCTTTTGAAAATTTGCTACTGGGAAACAGTATACATGTAGCTTTAGGGATGTCACTTTTTTTTTTAATGTATTTTAAGAAATATAACTTATTTTCTATGCACCCTAAAACCAAATATTCTTGCACAGAAAGTTGTTTTAATTTTAGTCTTTTTATTTCTGAAGGTCTTTTCTGCCAGCATCTCCAAGAATAACACTGACCACTTAGGCTTTAGGCCTTATGTGGTTCCACTCACTTTGGCTTACAAATAGGCAGAGCCACTGAGGCCTTGTAGGGGATGAGAGGACCTCCAAAGTCTCCTCATACTGACCTGGCATTTATAGAGCACAGGAAGAGGAAAAGAGCTGGAGAAGAGGCAGCTTGGCCTGTGTGGGTTATAGGATGCATACACTGCATCCCAAAGATGGTATTTATGGAACACTCTGAGTGTCTGGTGGTCATCAGGAGCTACCCTGGTGGCACAGGAAGTCAGAGTGACACCTGGAAGAAGGTGGGCAGCTGTGGTCTTCTGAGACAAAGAGAGTTAAGAGACAAAAGTCTTGTTTAAAGTCAGCACTAAGTATGTGATTTGTTGCAACCTGCTTCCCAAATCATATACTAATACTTTATATACTGACTAGTTAGAAGAGTTGAAGTCTTTAATCTTTGTGAATGCTTATGAACAAAATTTAAAATAAAGTGGGTTTTGTGACTCATGATTGTAGTCCCAGCACTTGAGAGGTAGAATCAGGAGGAGAATCAGTTCAAGACCAATTTTCAGTTACATAGCAAGTTTGAAACAAGCCTGGATTACATGAACCCATGACCTTAAAAGTCAGAACAGCTGGAACAACAACAAAAAGGTCTGAAATGTTATTAGAAGGGAGAGAGAAAGACCTGAAGAAGAAAATTCTGAGCATCCATGATCAGCCAGTTGGTGTCTTTTAGTGGGTTTTTTTTTTTGTCTATTTTGTGGAGAATCAGTATGAAGTTTTTTGTTGTTTTTCAATATGAAGTTTTTAATCTGTGTTCTCTTATAATACCCTATTAGGTTAACTGATATGGTTAAAGTAGAACTATCCACAATGATGCCTGGTGTTTGAAAACTATTCCCTAGGAAGTATTGAACTTTTACAATGTGTATATAATTTGTACAAAGTTAATCTTAAAAAAAATACTTGAAAACTTCATTATAAATATACCCTTTTTTATCTCTAAATTAGAAAAGGATGGTAATTTACATTCTTATCTTGTATTTTTAATTTCAAAACCAAGAACTAGCACTTGGGTTGGACTTACTCTGCCACAGAGCTGCTTTCTCCTATGCGGAGAGTGAGTTGTGTTGTCCTAGGAAAGGATAAGCTCATTCTGAACTCATTGAAGTAAAGGTTTGTTTCACGTCTTAACCCATTTCTTCAGTTGATTTGTTTCCCATGTGCATGTACACCCTCAGAAACAGCACTTCCTCGAAACTTTGTAGTCTACTTTGCAGGCCCTTGACTAGGTTCCTTTAGGTTCCATGAAAGGCCTGTCATGTCTTGGCTTCATTCTCTCCCTATCTTTGTGTACCAGTGTGTCTTTTCTCATATTTGTAATTCAGAGGACTTTTAGAATGGAGCTGGCATTCTCTTAGGGTTTCTTAAGTCATCTTGAAGTTGAATTTTTTAAGTTTCCTTTGAACTAAGGTATTGGTTTTCAGTTTGTTTGTTTTTTAATGTGCATTGGTGTGAGGATTTCAAATCCCTTAGAATCGGGGTTACAAACAGTTGTGAGCTGCCATGTGGGTGCTGGGAATTGAACCCGGGTCCTTTGGAAGAGCAGTGTTCTTAACCACTGAGCCATCTCTCCAGCCCATTTTTCTCTTTTTGGTTTGGCTTTTTCCCTCCTAGTTCCAAGTGTCTTCACTTTACTTCACCTCCTAGAGCTGATTCTTGGGTGACTACAGCTTGAATTACTGTTGCCTCAGTAGCCAAACCTGGGAATTTTAGGTTTACTCATGAAAAACTGCAGGCAGGTCTGGAAGGTTGCTATGTCAGGCAGTCTTACCATTGTATAATATTGCGCATTATCATAGATGCTGTATCAGGTCCTGCACCTGACACCTTCGCTTGTCTACTTTATGATATGACTTTTTTTCTATGTTCAAAAAATTATTATCATGAGCTTTCCATCGTTTCTATGGCACACATTAGATTGATGCCACGATCTTTGATTTTTACAGCATTGTAGCAGGCAATGATTTTGAGATGATGTGAGATGGACTTTACTTGGGCTTGGGGTACAGAGAACAATACCTGCCCTCTCAGAAGGTAGTCTTAGTGTATGTAGCAGAAAGCATGTGTTAAATTCGTCTTCCATTTCAAAACATGACTTTTACCAATATATGAATACTGTAAAAGCAATAGGCTTATGGGGTCATGATGATACATATTTTCATGTATCTTGAAACAAAAATTGATAGGTGAAGATTCTGAGAGTGAAGGAACCATCATATTTGAAAAGGAAATGTCTTGGAGCCTTTTAAGGACCCCAGTGATAAGAATAATGTTACGGTGTGAGATAGACCCTTGGTGTACTTTTTTAAAACTCTTTTATTTACATTTCTTATATCTCTTTCTCCCTACTCTACCCCAATCCCTTCCAACATCCCAACACCAGGTAGGAGAGAGAAAGGATTAGTGGGAGAGGGGGCACAGTTCTCTTAGCTGCTTCCTGCTGTTTAGGGCCATCAGGTTCCTTGGAGCCAGTCCAATCCTCTGTTCAGGAAATCTCCAACTTCTTGCCTCATTGCATCAACAGCTACCAGGAGTTTCAGGGGGAAGCAGCAGCAGCCTTGTTCTTTCTCGGAGCTCCCTCAACACTCTCTGGGCTCTGGCCTTTATTCCCTCTCCAGAGTCCTCAGATTTAAACTATCTGCAGCTGGCAAAGAGCGCAGAGCCTCTTTGCCTGCATGAGGCAAATAGTTTACTGCTGTGGACTATCTGAATCAGTTCCACATCCCACACCTGGATTAAAACAAAACATGTTTATATCCACAAAAGACCCTAATGATAAGAATAATGCTGTGGTATGAGATATACTGAGTCTCATCCTAACATGCTCAGCGGTTTGGATTTCGAGCCAAATCTGTTCTGTAGTGGTCTTAGGTTCTGACAGGATCCTTGGATTGATGTCCAGTTTAAAGGATCCAAAATTTCAGTGGTCTTTGAGTTTCACATTTCTATAAAAAATTTCCTCACCAGAAAGTCAATCTTCATGTTGGGGCTTTTCCAGGAAAACTGTCATCACAGGTAACAAACTGTAACTTAGAAAAGCATGTTGACCTTTTTGTTATTGTTTTGCCTTTTTTTAATATATGCGTGCTTGGGAATTCCTTACATTTTATGCAATAAACTATTTTTGGTAAAGGTTTTCATAATTCATTGGGGAGAGCTTCATTTTCAGTACTAGTGTTTTGTCATATTTGGGAGTAGCTTTTTTTTTTTTAGATTTATTTATTTTATGTATATGGGTAATTTATTTGCATATGTGCCTGCAGGCCACAAGAGGGCTTCAGATCATGTTACATGAGGTTGTGAGTCACCATGTGGTTGCTGGGAATTGAGCTCCCTACCTCTGGAAAAGCCAGTGCTCCTAACCACTGAGTCATCTCTCCAGCCCCTTGGAGTACCTTTTTAGCTCATGTTGTTTCACACCATTTCATTTATCTATCTGTCTATTTCGAATCAGGGTTTCTCTGTGTAGCCTTGGCTGTCATGAACTCACTTTGTAGACCAGGCTGGCCTAGAACTCACAGAGATACACTTGCCTCTGCCTCCCTGAGTGCTGGGATCAAAGGCGTTTGTCACCACGCCAGGCTGATTCACACCATTTAAAAAGATAATTAAGTCCTACTGAAGTTTGAGGAAGATTAACACAAGATTCTCTCCTTGTGTTAAACCAGCAGAAGTAGCACATTAACCATTTCTCTTCATTGGCCTGCATCCACCATCACCATGAAGCAGCAGCAGACATGCAAAAGTGTGTGCAGAGAGCAGAGGATGTTGGGAGCCTGTCTGCTCAGTGCTCTTGAGCTGACTAGTCTCTGCTGGGTTAATTTTCATATCTCAAGGAATTTCTTCTCTTTTTTAATTCACCCGTTATTTTTGATCAGAGTCCTATTTCAGCTAAATATTAATAAGCCACACAGTTTAAATCAAGTATGAGAAAGGAGAAGGATTTGGGAAGCTCAGTATTTAAATCACTGAGGTGCTCAGAAACCTGATAGCTTATGCAGTTTTAGGAAGTGTGTTGGAGAGAACTATAAAATTATTTATTTAACACTCCCACCACTCATGATAGGTGCCTTAATTTTGGTTTCTTTTACTGTGAAGAGACACCATAATCACAGTAATGTATGAGTGTAAGTATAAATGGGAATTAGACAAAAGCCTAGAAAAAAATAAGTCAGCTTTCAACACTAAACACAAAAGTAAATTCAACACAAAATAAAATTGTGAAACTTTTTTCATTTTTTAATAATTTTTATTTTATATTAATTATAGTTTATTTACTTTTTTCATTTTTTTTTGTTTGTTTTCCTAGACAGGGTTTCTCTGTGTAGCTTTGGCTGTCCTGGAACTCACAGAGCTCTTCTTGCCTCTGCCTCCAGAGTGTTGGGATTAAAGACATGCACCACCACTGCCACTCTTACAAAAGAAAACATTTAATTGAGGCTGGTTTACAATTCAGAGGTTTACAATTCAGAGGTTTAGTCCATTATCGTCACGGTGGCAGACAGACAGACATGGTGCTGGAGAAGTACCTGAGAGGTGTGCATTTGAATAAGCTGGAAGCAGAGTGACACTGGCTTAAGCATCTGAAACCTCAAAGCCCACCCCTTGTGACACTTTTTCTCCAACAAGGCCACACCTATAATAATGCCATTTCCTGTGAGTCTGGGGGCCATTTTCATTCAAACCATGACAAGGGAGAGTTCCCAAGCCTAAGTATGAAAGAATTCTTAGAATCTGTGCCATTATCTCTGTTCTGCCCAGTTCACAAACCCCAAAAGACCAGGAGTAACTAGACTCCGCTGTAAATACATGAGGTTCTTTTTATTGTAAATTACAAGCTGCAGCTTGGGCCCACATACACCCACTGCCGAAGCGGTGGGAGCCTAGCACGCTGTGCCTACGTTAGTTGGGTGATATAGATTCCGGTCCCTCCCAGCATGCCCAAGGCAGGGGCAGTTCCTGCCTGGCAAGCATCTATTGGTCAAAATGCTACATTTTTAATTGATTGGCTATAGGAAGGTCCCCAGACCATAATGACCTGGTGTCACTCCCTAGGGGATGGGCCAGTTTCCTAGCAACTGTTATCTCTAGTGGGTGGGGAAAGAATGCAGTAAGGCAGTCCTTCCCCTCAGGGCATTACTAGATTTCAGTTCTTAATAATAGCTGCTAATTCTTAATCTTTTGGTCTCTCAATCTCCATCCCCATGGTTATTTCAATGGCATAAACCTGGCTCCCAAAACAAACTGATAACCTGTTGCTCAAGTTTCTGGGGAGATGTAAACAACAATATAAGTTCATTCTGGGAAGTCAATGAGTTTATTTGAGTTCTTCATAGAACACAGGTGGGAGGGTACTCATAGGAATGTGGATGCGCCAGGAAAGCCTCTACCCAGCAAGGAGGGCCTCCCAGTGAAGCACAGATAAGAGCACTCCTCCCCTAGTCTTTTCCACCCTCTATACTCTAACCTCCTCAAATACAACAGATGGTAGCAGCTAGGTACTCAGGTGAGGTTCTCATGAGGGGATATAGTCAGGAAACCCAGCTGAGATAACCCTTTTACAAGGGGCACAGCTTAACTCCCAAAAATAGTGGTAGACTGACTCAAGACAGTTACACATACCACCTTCGCAGGCCTTTTGTGTTCTTCCATAGTTGAACTACAGTTAAGAGTTGAAGATGGCACCTACTAGGCTGCAGTTGTAGCAGCCCAGATTAAGAAGCACTTACTCTTCCCTGCAGTCAGTGCCAGCAGCTCCTTAGGATGGAGGAGTTCTCTGGGTAGCACCATGGATACATATCTTTTATTTCCCCCCCCTTGAGGTTGGTATCTGCAGGAGATGATTTGTAGATTTATACATAATCTGGGTCAGGTTCTTACCTTCACAGTAAAATAGTCGTGTCTTCTGTATGAGCATCCTAGAGTAGAGGAACTCTGGAGGGGCAGATCTGACTTACACACCTCACATGAAGTTTTCTGAACATTAAATATGCATCTCCATATGCATCCCACTACCCTTTGTCTACTTTTGTATAACTTTATGTAAAATTAAAGGGATTAAAAAAAAGATTTATTTATGTCTACAGTGTTTTGTGTGCATGTGTGCCTGTAGGCCAGAAGGCACTAGATCGGCATTTGAATACAGTGCACAGAGCCATCCCCCAGCAACTCCACTGTCTCCACCAGGAAAATCACAGTGCTTACTCAACATTTAAATGCCTCATCAATCTGAAAATAAGTCCAGAATTCCTTGCCAGCCTTTTATTGGCCTCACTACAACCCATAGCTCAGGATTCTTGATTTGCTGCTTTTCCCAACCTGGTTGTATGAACTAGCTTGTCTCAGGCTCCCGGTTGTTGCTGTTCCCAGTTCTCTCTAAATTCTCTGCCATGGGCTGAGACCAACTGTATATATCTTAACATACGGCTGGATCTCTGAAAGCTTAGCACATTTCTGGCAAGTCTTTGGTTTTTGAAACAGGGTGGCCTTGAACTCAAACTCCTCCAACACAATAATGAAGCAAAAGAAAAAATATGAAAAGTTGCTCTCCACTGCCCTAGGGCATATTCCTGGGCCTGTTTCTTGAAGGAATTAATACTACTTTACCCATCTGCCTCAGTCTAAAATTAATCTTTTGTGGGTTTTTGGTGTTTTGGTTTTTGAGACAGGGTTTCTCTATGTAGGCCTGGCTGCCCTTGAACTTGCTCTGTAGACCAGGGTGGCCTCGAATACAAGAGATCCACTTGTTTCTGCCTCCTGAGTGCTACGATTACGGATGTGCACCACCATGCTTGACTAAATTAAAAATGGTAGGTATTCTCCGCCTATGAAATGAGCCAATTCAAGTCAAATAAGATTATATAAATGCAAGTTTATTGGGGACATTTCTTGGGTGGGTTCTCCAGTCCCCTGGTACGGGGCCAGCAAAGTCACCATGCAGAGGGAAACATAAGGAGGGGTAAAGAGAAAGTGCGTTCCAAGATTTGGGAGGTGATGAATGCAGAAATAGAGGGAACCAAAATGTTTGGATTATATAGCGAAGAGCCTCTGGAGGAGAGGAAGCCCCGCCCCAGGGCTGGAAAGTTTAGGGTAGAGGTTGGGGTATGCTAGCCATGCCCTATATCAGGTAGGGACTGAGGGATGCTGGGAGAACCTAGAGGCCAGTGCTCTTAACCTGAGCCATCTCTCCAGCACCCGAGAACTGTTCCTATCATCAAGTCCTCATTAGCATGAAGGCAGGATATACATTTGAACAGAACAGGCATCCAGCAACTCTCCACTCTGCCTTCTTCTCTGAACAAGCAGCCTGGCCCCTTCTTGTTGAAGACTGCTCAAAGTACATTTGAGAAGCTTCACACCATCAAGGGCTTCCATAGTTTTTGGAGCCCTCGTGATCTGTAGTTAGAAGTGAAATTACAGTGACACAAGCTTGTAACCTCAGCGTTCTGCAGGCTCAAGCGGGAAGATCTCCAGCACGAGACCAGTTTGTGGTATACAGCAAAGATTCAAAACGAAGAAGACTTCAAAACATTACAATTAGCAGCCGGGCATGGTGGCACACCTCTTTAATCCCAGTGCTGGGCGTCGTTCGAGTTATCCTTCAGAATGGCACGGACATTTTACCTGGTGTGGCCGTCGTTTTCCCAGAGAAACAGCTCCATATGCAACAGGGGGCAGCGCTACAGAGCACGGTTTCTGGACTTGGCCGCCGTATTCACCCCCAGCCCTTGGCAGTCAAGCACTCGGCCCCTGCTTCTCTGGCCTCGAGATGGCACACAGTCTGGGTGGCCCAGGGGCCAGATCTCGCTCTCCAGCGCCCAGACCAGCGGCAAGGAACCAACTCGGGGCGGAGCACGCATCCAGCGCGCCGAGCGCGACTCAGGACCCTGCCCTGCTGCCCGCGCCACTGCCGGGCTGCGTCTCTCCTGACTCAGGACCCCGGCTGCCTCCGAAGCCGCCTGAAGCGTTCCGGCCTGATCGTTGGGAGACGGGAGACGCCGGGGTGCGGCACGTAGCCCGGCCCCTCTCCCCCTGGCAGGCTGCGCCTCCTGTAACCCCGCGGCCTGACCGAAGCCTGAGGTGGACGCGGCTCCGGCAGCGAGGCGAGCGGCCTAGTGGGGGCCTGAGGCGAGCGCGGCGCGGGCTCTAACAGCGGCGGCCGCGCTCTAGGCCTCGGCGCTGGCGGCGGCGATGCTGTGGCAGCGGTTGGCTGTAGTCGAGTGGGCGGCGCTTGCCTGGGAGCTTTTGGGCGCCTCGGTGCTGCTCATAGCCGTGCGCTGGCTGGTCCGGCGGCTGGAGAAGCGACCGCAGAACCTGGACCGTTGCGCGACACTCTCCTCTCCGTCCGCCCCGTCTGAAGCTGTGACCACTCAGCCAGGTGAGGCAGCGTCCGTCAGTGGGAGGGAAGCCTCGCTCTGCCCACCCTGTGGACACTGTAGGACCCTGCCGCAGCCAGAGTCCACTGGCCGGAATCCGAGCGTTCCTGCGACTGTGGAGGAGATGGAGAGAGCCAGCTGCCGGGGCGCAGCGGAGGCTGGCAGGGGAAGGGCTTTCTGAGCCGGGGAGCAGCTCCAAGGGCTGCGAGAAGGGTGAACAGGAGACTAGAACACTCGCCGAAGAGAGAGGGAAGTTGGTTCTGGCGGTGGTTTGAGTGTGAAGCTTAATGAAGTAAGTTAGATAGGATGAGACAGTGAAGTTAAATGTGACTCCCGATTTAGGGACAGGGAAAATGGAGGGATGTGGTTCTCGTTTATTGCTTTCGGCTGAACTGTCCGATCTGGGTGAGGAGAGATATGGTGATGGTTTCTGGTCACTTTAAGATCGAGGTGACTTTTGGGCAGCAGCCTGGAGTGAAATCGTGTCACATTTGCTTCTGGCTCTGCCACTACTGCTGTGGTACTTCTCAGTTTTGGGCAGGTCATTCACCTACAGTTTTTCAGCCTCGCCATTAGCAGGATACGAATAATAATAACCTTTGCTATGGTTCATTTTTTTTTTTTTTTGAAAGTAATAAACTCAGTGTTGGAAACTGAGCCCTACTACCTACTACCATCATCTGTGCTGCTGTGGTGATGCACGTCTCAGTTCTGGGGAAGGGGCCGGGAGATGAAACCTGGGAGTGTTCAGTAGAGTTCGTGGATACTGTTAGGACCAAATTAAATAATGACGATGATGCGCACAGCAGATTTTATATGAAAGAGATTTATTAGATGGAGATGAAGATAGAGGGAGAAGGAGAGAATGAGACATGATAGGGGAAAGAGGAAGGGGATGCCCGGTTGATCCTTTTAAGGAGCAACGGAACCACGCCTGCCAGGTGTGGCTACCTGGCCGGCGACATATGACATCATCAGTTGCTAGGCAATCCGGAAGCAGGCTGCCAAAATATTAACAGATACATTGTAAGGTTGACAGTTTTTTGTAGGATCTTGTAGTCCTTTTGGTTGTTTTAGAAACTCCTAATATGAACCCACACCTTTGTTCTTCGTTCTTTTCTTCTCTGTTGGAGGTTGGTCTGATGCCTGTTACTACCCCTTAAGATCTGGTTACACCTATCTTTGTTTTCTAAACCTGCCGAAGACATATCTGATTGGTTGATTAAACAGCCCCTATACCTGGGCATGGCAGAATGGTGTAGTCTAGGCTAAGGTTCTCAAGCTTTGGAGGACAGAGAGAATCACAGGAAAGAGGTGAACGGGAAGAGAGGAAAAAGGGATGCCACAATGGGTTAGCTTGGAGAAGGGTCTTCGATGATGGCATGAAAAGGCCCAGATGAATAAAAGCAAGTATTTATAAGATTATGTGTTGGTATATTGTTCTTTTGAAATGTATACACTCTTCCCTTATTCATTGAAATGCTGATTTCTCTCCCCCACTCTCTGGTTTCAATCCAGACATTGCATTGTGATAATTGTGATACTTTTTCTAAGCATCACCTGTCTCAACTTTGTGTAAACATGCCAAAATAAAGCAACTAGCCACAATGTTGAGCAAGGGAAAGGAAGCAGGAAGAGAGGGAAGAGCCAGAGGACAGGAAGGTAGGAGGCAGAGGAGAGAGAAGGCAGAGGTTGGGAGAACAAAGGCAGGAGAGAGATCTTGGAACGATGTGGAGAGATGGACTGGACCTAATATATCACTAAAAGCAAGTATAATGTGGGACATCTAAATGTAAGGAAATTATGAGGGCTTGGAGGTTTAGGATGGACTTAACTATTGCCCAACATTGTGTTCTAGGTTAATTAAATAAATCCCAGTCTCTGTGTGGTGATTTGGGTATACAGCTGTTTAAGATTAACAGCAACTTTATCAGAAGATATATCAATAGTAAATATTAATTGTCACAACAATTATGAATGGAAGAGAGATGGATAAGGAGGGTGGCATTGGATGGGGTTGGGAGATGGATGGTGAGACAGCGTAGATAGGAATATCTGCCCGGCCCAAGGTTAATAAGGCAGTTATAAAATCTGACAGGTGTCTGTGTTATATTATTTGTGATAGCAGGTTAGATAACACTGCCGTGATAATCTTAGGGCTGATAATAATAAACATTAGCTAGCCCAACACCTTTTTTATATTTACTACAACTCTTCTCAGCCCTCCATCTTCCTGGACTATAATCCCATGCTTACCAGGTATGTGTTCATTCTGTGTTCTTCAGAAGCCATGTTTCACTGACACCCCTTCCTCTTAAGTCTAGTTCTTAGTGGAAGGTAAATAGTAATTCCCCCAATTATTTTAGAAGGAAGATGAAATTTTAAACTATTGACTGCATCTTATCTTAGGGGTAACTGAAGCCTCATTTGCTACTTAGAACTTAAACACAATTTCATTATTTATTTATTTACTGATGGGGATAAAACACAAGGCATGGCACATCTGGGCAAGTGTTCTACCACTGAAGTACATCTCAACCCTTCCTTAGTAACCATTGATTTTTCATTTTTTTGCTGAAGAAATGGGGTTGGGAAGGTCAGGGTCATGCTGGTTATTTATGTGGCTGTGGAGAGAGGACATGTATCTGTCATGACAGTAGGTCTAACATCACATCTTTGGGTTTTACGTTCTCTTGCCCCCTTAAGAAATTGGCACCTAGCCTAGTCTTACTGCAACTTGATATGCCATGGCTGGTTGATATGGGTGAGGTGTAGGGGAAGAGGGGAACTGGTAGGAGAGGAGGGAGGAGATGTAAAATAAACAAGCAAATATTTGAATAACAAAAAGTGGCACCTAAAGATTAACACCTGAGGCTCTTCTCTGACTTCTGCATACATACACATACACCTGTAGTTGCATTTATAGGAACACACAAAACAATAAGGGCATCTTTAATAAGTACAGTGCCCACTAATCCATTTAGTCTGTGAACACTGTACCAAAAACTCGAGAAGATCACAGTGAAAATCACCTAGACACTGAAGTAGAGCAATGCATGTGGCTAGTAGGATATATAGCCAAAATACCAGTGTTTGCAGCATCTTGTTTTGCTAAAAATTTCTTTTCAGTTTTTGGTTTTTAATTTTGAAATCATATTAGGTGTATAAAGGATTATTAAAAACTATTCAGAACAGTTTAACTCATGTACAAAGATATTCTACATTACCATCTGATAGGGGGAAAAAAGTTCAACCTAAAGTGAGGTGTTAATGCATAACCTTTTAAATTAACTAAGATTTAAATAATACTGATGTCCCCAGAAGTTGACGAATGCTGAGAAGATGGCTCTCCTACATTATTGGTGGGCCTATAGACACCCTAGAGTAGTCTAGAAGTGTCTCAAGGAAGTTAAGCTTGTCCTGTACCCATAAGCTTTTGTGTGGCAGAATATTTGATCCAATTGTGAACCCCAAAGTTGTGAACTGTAAAACCCTGTTTGTTTGGTTTGGTTGAGCTCAAACACACACCTTTAATCCAAGAACTTTCTGTTTGTTGTAAACAGTTGACTATGGTGTGGTTCACCCAGCCCTAGCACACAATTTAATCCAAGAGCTCTCTGTGTATGGACCTAAGTTAAAAGGGTAGCTTTAGAATAAGAATACAGATTGTATTTAAGGTATGATCCTGTGAGGAAACTGAGCACTCACTTAAGCATGTGCTTAACTGCTGAGCTGCAGGCCTGTTGTTCAAGTTGATTTTTGCTTTCTTGAACTTAGGTGAAATGACAATGGATGCCATGTTGGCTCGATTGAAACTCCTGAATCCAGATGACCTTAGAAAAGAAGTAATGAAAGCTGGATTGAAATGTGGACCTATTACATCAACAACAAGATTTATTTTTGAGAAGAAATTAGCTCTGGCTTTACTAGAGCAAGGTGGATTGCTTACTTCCTCTCTTCCCAACCACAGTGAGGTGACTGCAAGGAGTCCTGCATCTGTAGAAGGGAAACAAACTCAGCAGTCCAGTTTTCCTGAAGACAAAGATTTTGGCTACAGTGTGGGCTTGAACCCTCCAGAAGAGGAAGCTGTAACATCTAATGCCCACCCAGTACCTTTCAGTGCCTCTGCCAAGAATGACAACCACAAGGCCGGAGAGACAGCTGCTAAAGAGCCACTTCTGTACTATGGAGTATGTCCAGTATATGAGGATGGCCTTGTGAGAAATGGTAATATGCTGTGTAGTATCTCCTCACCCAAACTGGGAAACTATCATCTTATCACCCAAGATTAATTGTACCTTCTGCTTTTTTCTTTTTTAATCTAAGGAATACTTTTTTTTTTAAAGATTTATTTATTTATGCATATGAGCACCTTATTTGCATGTATGCCTGCATGACAGAAGAGAGCATCAGATCCCATTATAGGTGGTTGTGAGCCACCACGTGGTTACTGGGAATTCAACTCAGGACCTCTGGAAGAGTAGACAGTGCTCTTAACCACTGAGCATCTCTCCAGCCCATACTTTTTCTTTTAGTTACTAGGAAAACTGGATTCTGTCAGATGTGACTTGCAGATGATTGGCTCACTTCCATTTGTTATAAACTGCTGATTAATCATCTTTCTTCTCCTTCTTAAATTTATTACAACCCAAACAGCTTTTAGGTCAATAAATGTAACTGTACTAATGAGTGTAAGTTTTGGGCTAGAGATCAGTTGTAGTGGGTAGAGCATTTACCTAGCATTCATGGAGCCCTGTGTTCAATCCCCAGTGCCATATAAACCTGATATGGTAACATATAACTATTACCTAGCACTTGTGTGGATGCTAGCCTGGAATATATGAAATCCTCTCTTTAAAAAAATAAAAATAAAAGGAAAAATGTAATTCTATTTCATTTTAGTCATATACTGTGTGCTTAGGCCTGGATCTTGCTATATGGCCTAGGATGGGCTTCAAATCTCAACCCCTCTGACTTTTCCTTATGACTATTGGAATAATAGGTATACGCCGTTATATCTGATCCAACAATTTTAAGTTTTAATTGTTTTTATTTAGCTCTTTAATCCATTTAAAATTCTTTTTTTGTTGTTTGTTTGGTTGGTTTTGATTTTTTTGAGACAGGGTTTCTCTGTGTAGCCTTAGCTGTCCTGGACTTACTCTGTAGACCAGGCTGGCCTCGAACTCACAGAGATCCACCTGCCTCTGCCTTCCCGAGTGCTGGGATTACAGATTTGCACCACCACACCTGGCTTTAAAATTGATTTTTAGTAAGTACCTTGGGATATGAAATTAACATAGGGTATATATGATATCATTTCTTATATAAACACACATGTAAAATGAACTTTTATTCTCCTGTTGTAATTGTTGTCTCAGAGGCTTACTGCCTAGGCCTAATCCTGGAAACTTCTAGCCTCCGTACAATCTAACTTAGGCCTAGAATATTTTCAGCCTCTGAGACTTACTGCTTAATAACCTCACCCTTTCTCGTTCTTACTAAGCTCTGGGCTGCTGGTTCAACTCAGTTGTTCTGGTTCAAACTTTCTCCCAACTAACTTATTTAATCTGTCTTTTCTCTCTGAATTGCCTCAAACTAACTCCAACACTCTTTTCTAATCTTCTGGCTCATTCAGTCTTTACTTGAGTTCTCTGCCTACAACCTGTCTCTCTATCACTGTCCCCATAAAACTGACTCCTCTCTCTCTCTTTCTCTCTCTCTCTCTCTCTCTCTCTCTCTCTCATTGCCCCTTAAGTAGCTTCCCTTTCCTCTGTCTTCTCCTGAGTTGGGTATATCCTATTCTGTCAAATCTTTCTCACTGTTTCTGCCACTCAATTAGACATCACTTTCAAACATGGGTGCTTCATTGTTTGGGGTTAAAAGCATATGCCACCACGCCTGCCCCCAAGCTTTTCTTTACCTGAAAGAAATTGCTTTCTCTATACCAGGCTAGCTTTGAACTCAGATCTTCTTGCCTCTGTCTCATTGACTGAAGGTATGTTTATTCCAGCTGGATCATACAGGCCTAGAAGGTCTTCAAATGTGATCTCTTGCCAGAGCAGCCATGTTCTGAATTAAAAGTCGTCCACACGCATATATTATCAAGTGTGATTTTTTTATCTTTGAGAGCCAAAAAAAATGCCATTAAGATAAAAAATGGCAAGTGAGTGGAATGATGGCTCAGTGATTAAGAGCACTTGATAATCTTCATGCATATCCCAGCTCATATATTAGATGGTTCATAAATTACCTATAACCCCAGCTCCAGGGGATCTGATCCTCTTTAGGCCTCCAAGGGTACTCACACATACATTACATGCATACAGTCATAAAAACATATACATACATACTTCTTTATCCAAAAAAAAATATTTTTATAAAAGATTGAAAATCTGAACTATGAACATTAGGGTGAAATCAAGAAACCTGTTAAATTTAAATTGACTGCTGAACTCTGGGTACAATTAACACAGGGTTCAACCTATTCATCTTTTAATTTCCCCTGTTACTTTCATACCTAGAAAAGATTCATGTTTATGAAGATAAAAAGGAAGCATTACAAGCCGTCAAATTGATCAAAGGGTCCCGGTTTAAAGCTTTTCCAACAAGAGAAGATGCTGAGAAATTTGCTAGAGGAATATGTGATTATTTCCCTTCTCCCAACAAAACTGTCTCCTCACTGTCTCCCGTGAAAGCAGTGCCACTCTTGAGTAGTGATGGACCGAAAGGTAAGCCAGGCTGTACTTGTCTTGTTGTTACTGTCAGTTACCCTACTGTCCTCTTTCCTGATGTATGGCTCCTTGATTTCTTCATCTGGGAGATAAATCTGGTGTAGGAAGAGGTAGAGAACTGAAGTGCCTACAATGGAACAACCAAAGAGAAAGGGACTTGAGGCTACCCTGGGAAGGTTTGAGGGCATAAGGAAAAACTCTTTTATTTGTGTTTCTTATATCTTTTTCTCCCTACTCCACCCCAATCCCTTCCAACACCCCAACACCAGATAGGAGAAAGAAAGGGTTAATGGGAGAGGGGTACAGTTCTTTCTTAGCTGCTTCCTGATGGCTGGGTTCCTTGGAGCCAGTCTAATCCTTGTTTCAGGAGATCTCCATCTTCTTGTCTCACAACAGCAACCAGAAGCAGCAAGGGGGGAAGCAGGAGAAGCATTGTTCTTTTCTACCATCTCTTTCCTGGGCTCTGGCATTTATTCTCTCTCCAGAGTCCTCAGATTTAAACTATGTGCAATTGGCAAAGAGCTCCTCTCAGAGCTCACATGAATAGTCTGCTGCTGTGGACCATCTGAATCAGTCCCACATCCCACACCTGGGACCAAAACAAAACATGTTTATAGCCAGAATCAGTACTGCAAGAATCAGTCTCTCTGTGGCAGCCAGAAATCTGTCTACATCCTATTTGTGTCTCAGAACCAAAGGCCAGTTTGGAGACACTTGACTTGATTCACATCCCTTTTCCCTACAATTGTTTGAGGTGGACCAAAGGCCTTCATTTGAGGGCCTGTCACCTATGCTTCTCTTACTGAGGTCTCTCTTTCAGTTTGGGAAAGTACTCCTGCAGGAGATGGTTTTAAGAAGCTATCAGGTTTTGATTAAACCTTAAAAACTGTATGTGGAACTCTTTCTCTAAGGGAGTATTGCAGTTGGGTTTTTAAAGACAAGGTATCAATCATGTTAATCCAGGGTGGCTTTGAATTTATAGTCCTCCTATCTTAACATCCTAGTACTGGATTATAGGTATGCACAACCATACTCAACTTCTTCAAATTACACTAAATGGCTAGGCATGGTAGTGCATGCCCTAATGCCAGTACTCAGGAGGTACATGTAGATGGATCTCTGTAAGTTTGAGGCCAGCGTGGGCTACATGGTGAAGTACCCAAAATGAGGTCTTAATCTCGATCTTCAACCATCTGATTGGATTCAGCACTGCCTTAGTATTATCATGTGCTTTATACCATTGTCATTTCTTACCTATCACTCCCAAGACCTGCTGATCTCTATAGCGAGGCTGCAGCCTTCACCCCAGTGGACTAAGTGAAAAGAAAATATTTGTGAGATTAAGTGTCTTCAATTCTGTCTTGATAGCAGATGGTTTGTGTCTGGCTGAATCAGAAACAGTAAACAAAGAACGAGCAAACAGTTATAAAAGCCCCCGTACACAGGACCTCACTGCCACACTGCGGAAAGCTGTTGAGAAAGGGGATGGACGCATGTTTTCTGATCTTATCTGGAGTAATCCCCGATATCTAATTGGTTCTGGGGACAACCCAACCATTGTACAAGTAAGTATGCTTCCAACATCATATCTGGTCACTTAATTCTTAACCAGTGACAGTATTTTAACAAACATGAAGCTCAGCAAATGGTCTTCTTTCAGGAAGGATGTAGGTACAATGTCATGCATGTTGCTGCCAAAGAGAATCAGGCTTTTGTGTGCCAGCTGACATTAGAGACTCTGGAGAATCCTGAGTTTATGCGTCTGATGTACCCAGATGATAACCAGGATATGCTGCAGAAACGCATCCTTTACATCGTTGACCTTTATCTGAATACTCCTGACAAAGTGGTAAGCATTCCTCATTAGTTTGTCTGATAAAAGTTTGGGTTCCTGATATGTGGGAGTATTTTTTGTTTTTCTTTGCTACATCAATATGCAAGGCTTGTGGAATAACAGGAAGACAAGAATGTTTATTGATTTAGAGAGAAGGATGGTTTTGGTGATGTTACATAAAAAAACCTTTCTTGGGGAGATGCAACACACATGTTGGGAACTCCAGATAGGGAATCATGACAGACAGTGCAGATACCTGACAAATGCAGATACCACCAACCTCTAACTTAGTGAAAAAAAAAAAAAAAAAAAAAAAAACAAAACAATGGATTTTATTGTGGTTACTCATAGCATTATGGTGAGGGATTACTTAAAGGAGCAGAAATGAATGACTCAAAGGTAGTTGGATCACCAAGGCCCACCCTGGCATGGGTAACAGCTTATAAAGAGCTGGGAAACATGGTACGCACTACACAGCCTGCAAACAGCTCAGCAGATTAGAGAGTGTCTGTTCCGGATGCCTCAGTTGGTCTAAACCTCTTCCAGGCAGCTGATCCATCTTAATGTTCTGTCGCTGTGAAAAGACAGCATGACCACAGCAACTCTTATAACAGGCAGCATTTAATTGGGGCTTGCTTTCAGTTCAAAGGTTTAGTTCATTGTTAGCATGGTGGGAAGCATGGTGGCATGCAGGCAGACCTGGTGCTGGAGAGTAGCTGAGAGTTCTACATCTGGGTCTGCAGGCAGAAGGAAGAGAAGAAAGACACGGGGGCTAGCTTGAGTTATTTTCAAACCCCAAAGCCCACCCCCAGTGATATACTTCCTCCAACAAGGCCAGACCTCCTCTGACTACACTTCAAGTCTGTGAGCCTTTGGGGGCTATTCTATTCAAACAATCATATTCCATTCCCTGGCCATAATGCAAAATTCATTTACCCCAACTTCAGAAATCCCCATAGTCTATAGCAGTCTTAACACTGTTTAAAAGTCCAAAATTCAAAGTTAGCTCTCCAGCAGGTTCACTGACTCACAGGTAGAGGTCAGTGAAGTCACCATGCAAGGGAGACAGAAAATTGGGGTAGAGGTGCTTGCACAGAGAGAAGAGAGAGGTACCAAAAATGACTGGGTTATATAGTGAAGAGCCTCTGGGGGAGAGGAAGCCCCACCCCTGGGCTGGAAAGTTTAGGGTAGAGGGTAGGGTATGCTAGCCATGCCCTGAAACAGGTAGGGACTGAGGGATACTTGGTGAACCTGGGGGCCAGGTCCCCTTTGGCTAAATGGGTACCTGAGCTGCTTGTTCCAGGTCTGAATCCCAATACTCATGGCAATCTCTCAACTGTAATCACCTGTAAAGTAAAAGCAGATCACATTCTTCCAACATAAAATGACACAATATACATTACCATTCTAAAAGGGAAGGATAGGAACATAGTGAGGAAATATTGGACCAAAATAAGACCAGAGAAACAGTAGGGCAAACTCCAAACTCTGGCTCTCCGTGCCTGATATCAAAGTGTTCTTCAGAGCTCCAGCTCGATTCAATTTTGTTGACTGCAGCACACTTCTCTCTGTTGGGCTGGTTCCACACCTGGTCTGCAGCTTTCCTTGGCAGGTATCCCATGGCTCTAGCATCTCCAACATCTTGGGGTCTCCAAGGCATTCCAGGCTTCACCTTCCCAAAATGGCCTCTCTGGACTTCCATGCAGGGACACCCCTGACACATGCCTGGCCTCAGCAGCTTAGCAGTAGAGGAAGATTCCACAACCGCGTCCTTGCATCCTTGATTCTAAAGCCAGAACCATGTAGCCAAAGTTGCCAGGTTCTTCTTCTTGCTGGGGCTGGAACATGGCTCCCTTGTTCATATACATTTCCACCAGTGTGAAATGAACTTTTATTCACTTTCTTCAGTTGTTGTTTGGGAGGCTTACTGCCTCTGTCTGCTAACCTAGGCCTAGTCCTAGAAGCTTCGAATCTCCATACAGTCTAACTTGGACCTAGAATGTTTTCAGCCCTGAGACTTACTGTTTTCTTGTTCTTGTTCTTTCTGAGCTCATAGTTGGCTGAATCAACTCAGCTGTTGTGGCTCAAACTTCTCTCCCAGCTGACTTACTCAGTCTGGCTTTTCTCTCAGCTCTGCTTGGCCTCAAACTAATTCCAGCAATCTCCTCTGATCTCCCGGCACCTTCTAATTCTCTCTCTGGCTCATTCGGTCTTCACCTGAGTCCTCTCTCTACAACCTGTCTCTCTATTATTGTCCCCATAAAACTGCCTCCTCCTCTCTCTGCATTGCCTCTTAAGTAGCTTCACTTTCCCTTGTAGGCGTAAAACTATTTTATTTAGTTTCTTATGCCTCTTTCTACCTTTTCTACCCCAATCCCTTCCAACACCAGGTAGGAGATAAAAAAGGTTAGTGGGGAGAAGGGACAGTTTTTCTTAGCTTAACTTCCTGCTGGTCGGGGTTCTCAGGTTTCTTGGGCAAGTCCAATCCTAGTTTCAGGAGATCCCTAACCTCGCCTCACACTACATCAACTGTAACCAGGAGCACCAGTTGGATGTTCTTCAGCTCAGTTCTGGTGATATCAAGTGAGATCCTACAGAATCAAGGCTTAGTCACAAAAGATTAGTCCCACCTTAAATATTAGCCATATGCCCAATTTGTCCTGTTTATGCTTTGACATCTGAAATGTTGGATTTATAGGCAAGCGCCACCATGCCCAGCTGACTTGCTCATTTTTAGAGCATTGGTTCCATGACTATATATTGGGTCACAAATTGTTAAGGTTGACTGCATACCTTTGATTGTAAGTGCCTCCTTGGACCTGGCACTTAACACCAAATAAAGAGTGACAGATGTTAGTGTGCCAGGCTCAGGGCCTGGCAAACAATGACTATATGCTAGCATGCCAAGTACTTTTGCCAAGTATAAAAGCAATATCTTTGTTTTTGAAGCCTTTTTCTTTTGGGGTGGGTTTTTTTTTTTTTTTTTTTTTTGAGATAGTCTTTTTTTCAATTATTTTTATTTTATGTACAGTAGTGCTTTGCCTGCATGCATGTCTGTATGAGGTTGTCAAATCCCTGGGAACAGGAGTTACAAACAGTTGTAAGCTGCCATGTGGGTGCTGGGAATTGAACCTGGGTCCTCGGGAAGAGCAGCAGTACTCTTAAACCACTGAGCTGTGTCTTCAGCCTTTGAGATAGGGTCTTATGTAACCCAGGCTGGCCTCAGACTACTATGTAGCTAAGAATGACTTTGAATTCCTGGTCTTTCTGCCTTCACTTATCAAGTGTTATCACACAGGTCTGTGGCTCTTTTACTTTTTGTTTAAAAAAAAATTTATTGCTAGATATGGTTTGAGATAGTCTCAAACTTTAATTCCAGCACTCAGGTGGCAGAAGCTGACATGATCTCAGTTTAAGGCCAGCCTGGTCTACATTAGGAGTTCAAGCTACCTAGGGCTACATAGTGAAACCTGGGTTCAAAACACTTTTTTTTTTTTTGAGACAGGGTTTCTCTATGTAGCCCTGGCTGTCCTGGAAACTCAGTTTGTAGACGGGGCTGGCCTTGAACTCACCTGCCTCTGCCTCTGCCTCACTGAGTGCTGCGATTAAAGGTTTGTGCTACTACGCCTGGCTCAAAACACATTTTTTTTTATTATATATTTATTTATTTAGTGTGTGTGCTGGGGTGAGAGGGTCTAGATGTCATAGGACACAGTTCTCTTTTTCCACCCAGGGACTGAAATCAGGTTGTCAAGCTTGATGCGGTGGTTTTCTTTTAAATCAGTGGTTTTCAACCTGTGGGTCGCAACTCCTTTGGGGGTTGAATGACCTTTTCACAGGGATTGCCTAAGACCATTAGCAAACATATTTGTATTATGATTCATAACTGTAGCAAAATTACAGTTATGAAGTAGCAACAAAAGTAATTTTATGGTTGGGGTCACCACATGAAGAACTGTATTAAAGGGTCACAGGCTTAGGAAGGTTGAAAACCACTGTTTTAAATAAATACATACTTTTACTGTAGAACATCCATGTTAATAATTTGAGTAAGCAATTGTGCTTCTTATACACCTTTCCTAGGGCTTTGATACACCATTGCATTTTGCTTGTAAATTTGGAAATGTGGATGTAGTCAATGTGCTTTCTTCACACCCTTTGATTGTGAAAAACCCAAAGAATAAATATGGTAAAACACCTGAAGATGTAAGTAACTTTTAAATTGTAACTACTATCTTATGTTAGAAATTAAAATATACAGATTTGCATTCTGTGACTGTAGCTGGTGAAATCATAAGTAACTGAGTTGTGTTTGCTTTGTGAGACACATTTAGAATGCTGACTGCCGAGCATGATGTACTCTGTAAAAGCATGTATTTTTAGAGCCAGGAGGGAAACTAACCTAGTCTTGCTGATTTTATTTTTTCTGAAACTGGCCATCAGCATTAGCCAACCAAGTTCAAAGAAAAAGAAATGGGTAGTCTTGATGATGGGTGGTGATGGTAGCAGTGACCATGATGGTAATGAATGATGGTTATAGTGGTGGTAACGGTGATGATTATAATGCTGAAAGCAGCTGATATGTTCAGCTCATTATATAGCAGATAGGGAGCTAGCCTACATATATACTATTGCATTCAAGCTTAGTGAAGCAAGCCTTTTTGTATTCTTTAGCTGTAGAACAAAATGTGCTATAGTGCATATTGTACCTATGACATAAAGACGGACCTGGATCTAATAAGAACCAAAGTGCTGGGGCTGGAGAGATGGCTCAGTGGTTAAGAGCGCTGGCTGTTCTGCCAGAGGACCTGGGTTCAATCCTCAGCACCACATGGCAGCTCTCAACTGTCTGTAACTCCAGTTCCAGGGCATCTGACACCTTCACATAGACATACATGCAGGCAGAACACCAATGTACATAAAATAAAAATAAATTTAAAAAAAGTACTAACTTAAGGATCAGGCATTATATACTGCTAGCTAACTTAGATCTACTACCTTTGAAAATTCAGTCTAAAGGACACTTTTTTTGGTGGGGGTGTCTTCCCTAGGCTCAGGTCCCTTTCTTAGCTGTTACTACATTTACTAACACTACATAGCCCCAGTTGGTAGAAAACTTGCCTGACATGCACAAGGCCTTGGTACTGGGGAGTGGAGGAAAGAAATAAAAAAGAAAACAATAAAATTTTACTACAGAGAAATACAGTTTTATTTGTGTATTTATAAGATGACTTTTGATAGCCAGCCTAAAACTCATGACTGTTGTGTGTGTTGGGAACAGCACCTAGTGTCTCAAATGTCAGTAAGCCTTCTAAAACTGAGCCCACAATTTTAGTTTCTTTTATAAGGTGATAATTTATGGGGATTTTTGTTGTTGGTTTATTCTGTTTTTATTTGAAAGTAACTGCTTTTCTGTTGTTTCTAACATTTTATTACTATTGTAATTACCCAGGAGCACAGAAAGTTGATTCCAGTAGCTACAAAAATAAAAAAAATCTGTGTTCCAAATGAAATAGTACTTCTTTTGAGCCCATATGCCCAACTGCAAAATTTTATATAGAGAGGGTATACTTTCAGACTGTAAAACTCCTTCAGCTGAAAAACTCAGTATATTCATGTTTTCATACTTGACATTAAGGTTTTTTTTTCCTTGCACAAAATGGAAAACTAAAGTTGTGTGAGGAAAATAAAATTTACCATATTGCTAGTCTGTTTTCTTGCCTTGTTCCAATGAGTTTTTAGAGTGAGTGATTTTCTGGAATAAGCTGTGCTGCTGAGCACAGGTTTTCTTTTTTGTTTGTTGTTTATTTACTTATTTATTTTTATGTGTGAGGGTGTGTGTTGCCTGTATTATATCTCTGTACCACATGCATGCCTTGTGCCTGTTGAGGCGAGAAGAGGAGGGGGTCAGATTCCCTGAAACTGGAATTACAGAGAGTGGTAAACTGCCGTGTCAATGTTGAAATTTAAACCCAAATCCTCTGAAAGTTCATCTAGTGCTCTTAACTATTGAAACATCTCTCTAGTTCCCTAGCACAGGTTTTCTGAGTGTTCGTTTTGTAAAATCTTTAGCATTAAGATAATCCTAGGGCTGGACAGATAAGCTCAGTGGTTAAGAACACTTGGTAGTACCAAGGTGGAGCACACGACTTTAATCCCAGCACTTGGGAGACTGAAGCAGGTGGATCTCTGAGTTTGAGGACAGCCAGGGCTACACAGAGAAAACCCTGTCTTACGAAGGACTGGAGTTCTATTCCCAACACCCAAGTTGGATGATTCATAGCTGCCTACAACCCCAGCTCCAGGGGAACCAACACCCTCTTCTGACCTCTGAGGCATCTGCATTTACCCCACACATGTGCAAAACATATATATAGCCACACATATAACAATATGATTTTTAAAGATACTATCCAATTTTACTAGACTTAAATTTATAGAAGATTTTGTTTAATAGTAAATGTAATATAGTAATACTTAGAATGCTCACTTGGTCTGTTTTATTTAAATAGGTAATTTGTGAAAGAAGCAAAAGCAAATCTGTAGAGCTGAAAGAAAGGATTAGAGAATACTTAATGGGTGAGTTGTATACTCAATGCCTGGCATGAAAGGCCCTTTGCAAGAGACCCCTGGATAAGAGTGTGAGCAGACCTGGGGCAGCACAGCAGAGGTTTATCGCTTCCCCAGGTTCTGAAAAAAACTGTGCTAAGAACTCCCCTCGAAGTTCATAAAATTGTGCTATGAACTTAAATTATCCATTATTTTTCCTGAATACTACACCTCCTTTCCTGATTTCATACTACCCATTCTTGTTTTAATTTTAGAGTGTCTTTTACGTGATTGCTGTTCAGGGACTTACTCCATCTCTGAGGCCAGTTTCCTGATAACTTCCTACTAGAGAGGGCTAAAGCCCCAGAGCGCCTTGTTTGAGTGGTTATTTGGCTTTTGTTTTTTGGTTTGTTTCCAAGATGTTGTATTTTGGGTCTGCCTTCCTCTTCTGCTCCTCTGAGGCTGTCTAGCTCAGCTTAGTCTTTCAAACTGGGACCCCATAAGAGGCATTATCCTACTAGATTGTGGAGATATGTTCTTTCATACTCATTCTCTCTCCTTCATTCCATCTCTTCCTCTCCTATTCCCTCCTCTATCCCATCTCCTCCCCACTTTCCCCTATGACCCTCTTTCTTTTCCTCTCTCCATCTGTTATAGAGTATTCACCAGAGAAAACTACTTTGAGATATGTTTAAGCCAAAAGAAAATATTAGCCTGCCAGCAGCTTCACTGGGTGTTCAGGATCCCAGTGTAGCCCCAAGTCTTTCTCAGGGTGAGCTTTTAAGCACAAAAAAACCATATCTTTGGTTGATATATTTCAGTTAGCCAGTACAGTTAGCCTGAAGAACTACAGAAGCCAAAAAATCAAGGTTAGTATATTTAGAGACTTCCCCAGCACTATGGTATTGGATGGATTGGGCTTTGTTTTCATATTGGCAGGTGGTGCTGTCTATGTTCTGAGTTTTATGGCCTGGTACTTCCCTCAGTTGTGCTAAGGTCTGGAGGCTGTTACACTTCTCTCCTTTCCTTTCTTCTGGTCTGTGGGTTTCAGCTATGGAGAAATGGTTAGTCTCAGAAGGGACTTTCCTAGTGTTGTTTTCAGTGCATCTCAGAAGATGTATTAGTACTTTTCCCTCTGTCTCTACACAGTTTGTTGTTTCTGCTGAGTAAAATTGGAGTTCTCTGGCCTCTGTTTTGCCTTCTTTTCCTTCTAAGCTGAATATACTCATGGCTATGGTCTGGCACAGTGTCTCTGGGTATTTTCTCAGGTCAGATATTTTGTAGAAATGGGTACTAACTTCCAATTTAAGATTATCTGGCTTCTTAATTATACTCTAATCTCTTCCAGTCCTTTCTGCTAATGCACCCATGAATCCCAGTGTGTGGTGGAGGTGGCAGAGATGTCTCTTGGGCTATCTGGCATTTGTTGGACACTCCAGTTATATTACAGAACACAATTAAACTAAACTGCCTGAAATACCTTAATATGCAATTGGTTACTTTGTGGTGGAACTTTTAATTGTGCTCATATTACTTGATCACTGCTAAGATCTGGTCACGTAGCTTTTTTCTGGGGTACACACGGTACTTCTACATCCATGTTCCTTGTTGAAACTTAGCCTTGTGGAGTTTTGCACACTTCCCTGTTTCCTGCTGAGAGTCATTAAAACTCAGGCAAGAGCTTCAATGTTCATCTTGCAACAGCTTTCACATTCTAGACTTAATGCTTCAGGGAGCATATTGCAGAAGTGATACATTGCTGCATGCTGCTCTATCATCCACAAGAAACCCAAACTTGCATAGATAGAGGGAGAAAACACAACATTTTGAGGAAATGAACAGGATCAAAAAGCTAGACACAAGACCACTGAGGACATGAATCTAGCTTTGTTGACACAGTGTTGTGTTGTCCTCCAAAGTGCTGGGGATTGAACTCAGGGCCTCGAGCATCATGCCGGATACCTCTACTTCTGATATATTTCACAGCCCTTTATATATAAACTTTAACATCTTTCAGTGGTAAAGTATATTCCTGGAACATTTTAGTATACAAAGCCCTAGGTTCCATCCTCACTGTGTGCGCATGCTCTCTCTCACTGTGTGTGTGTGTATGTGTGTCTGTCTGTCTCTCTTTCTCCAAAATTTTAAAGGACTTAAATATTCAAAAGAAAAGTAAACAGTATTTTATGAATACATAGGTTTTACCTGACTTTGGTTGTATACTTTCCAAAAGACAGCCATTATTTCAAAATCCGTGAAATGATGAAATGGGGAGGTGATAGAAATCTTCGTTTACAAAAATCTCATAGGTATGTATATCAGTCACGGTCTCAGATACTGAAATGTTAAATACATTTCCCTGGTTGATTTCTTTGTTTTGAGACAGGGTCACACTATATAGTCCTGGCTGACCTAGAACTCTCTGTAGACCAGGCTGGCCTCAAACTCAGAGAAAATGGCCTGGCTCTGCCTCCGGAGTGCTGGGATTAAAGGCATGCACCACCGTGCCCAACCATTTTTCTATTTAAAAAAAAAATTTATTGTACATGCATAAATGTTTTGTGTACATATATGTATGTGCATGTGGTGTGCATACATACAGTTGAGGTGTATATGTGTTTATGTGTGTGTGAAAGAGTGTGTAAGAAAGAGTATGTAAGAAAGAAAATGTGTGTGTGTTTGTGTGTATAAGAGAGATGATGGGGGTCTTTGGATTATATTAGGAGAAATAAAAAGGTAGTTTGGCTCCAGAACTTTTAACTTTTAACTTTTAACTTTTAACTTTTAAAGTAATATTGCCTAGAAGTAGTAACACATTGGACATGGTGCCTTCTAGATTTTAAGTTTTGGTGAAATAACATTGGGAAATCATTGAACAAAACAGGAAATTGCAAATTGAGTAGAGGCAATATGGGATAGCTCTGAATCTTATTGACTTGTTTGGTCATAGTTCATCTCTTTACAAACATACTATTGACAGCTCATGTAGATATAAAAACTTCAATACCATAAGTATGCATCTTTATTAGTAATTGCAAGGCCTTGTCAGGTATGTCATTGTCTCCATTGTGCAAACAAGGCTCAGGGGAAAAAACTTCTTTAGTAAAGAATGGAGATGAGGCTCACTTAGTTGCTGGCACAACTGAGGGACCAATTGCTTGGTATCTTCTGTTACTGTTTTCGTTGATGTTCTCCCAGACTCTGACTCAGACTAGATAAGTAGAAGCCTGTACTGACATTTATATCCTCTTCAGGTCACTACTATGTGCCACTTCTGAGAGCAGAAGATACTTCTTCTCCTGTCATTGGGGAGCTATGGTCCTCAGACAAGAGAGCTGAAGCCTCTAATGCTGACCACTGTCGAAGTAGCCCCAGAGATCCTGTGATGACACTGAGAGCTTTTGTGGGACCTCTGAGTCCATCCAAGGTGAGAGGCCAGTCAGGAGGTCCTGGCTCTCCTGACTATGTCTACATTTTAGGGTTCGGTGCTCCAACTTGTTCTCATGGAAGCCTAAGGTCGTCTTTATCTGAGACCACCTCTGATGAAGTAGTAATGAGGCCTTGAAGTGTTTTGTTGTTGATGTGGCCAGGGAAGGTGTATTGGAAGCCCAGACCTCCCAAAACAGTAATGTTTTCCTGGGCAAGGAATGTTTCCTTTTTGTTCCCTACCAGTCCATTGTGATTTAGACAGCTCCATATTTGCAAATTCAAATTCCAGACTGAGCTTCCAATACTTGAAACTCCTATACCTTCCCTCATGTTCCTGAGTTCCTGTCAGCACCTGTCTCTTTTTGAGGCCACAGCTCTACTCACACACGAGGTGGTCAGGAAGTTTATTATGATGGAGTTCCTGGGTTACAGATTCTACGTGCTTTTATGCCAGATTTATAATTGACAGCTTTCAGCAGTGAAATATCTCACTGATGATCTTAATAAGCTGGTCATGGTTGCACATGCTATAATTTCAGCTTCTTATAGGCTGAGACAAGAATATCACAATTTGAAAGCAAGCTTGGGCTATATAGTGAGATCTTATCACAAAACAACTTTCTAAATAATTTCCGAGAGTGCAAATGTTCAGGCTGGAGAGATAGCTCAGAGGTAAAGAGCACTGGTTACTCTTTCAGAGGTCCTGCCTTCAATTACCAGCAACCACATGGTGGCTCATGACCATCTATAATGAGATCTGGTGCCCTCTTCTGGGCTGTAGGCACATATGCAGGCAGAACACTTAAACAAAAAATAGAAATGTTTCCAAAATGATGTGATAAATTGGGATCAAATGAGCTGCATTATGTGCCTCGTTAGCATAGTAGGTGATACGTCAGTCTGATAATGAGCTACATTAAGCATAAATTTTCAAAAAGGATTATTCATGAGAGATCGGCATCAGCTTTTCTTTCGTATGTAAGGGAAAATGGGAGCAGGTAGACAGTACCTGTTCTCCTTAGGTTGAGGCCTCATACTTGGGCCATCCTGGGCCAGATCTGACCCCCAACGTGAGCCAGTAAAGAAAGGCAGCTCTCCCTTATATCACTTTTCTTGAAGAGTTATAAACAAAGATATACCTAGGAAAAATCACACAACCAACTCTACTTTCCCCAGATCCCATGAGGTCTCTTGGCTATATGTAAAAATGACTGTAGAATCTGTAAGGTGATAGAAATCCATTGAATCTGTGGTACTGGTGGATTCTAAGTTTTAGGTGAGCTGCATGAAACAGCCTATCTTGAAACTTTTTCTTGCAGGCAGAAGATTTTCGAAAGCTCTGGAAAACTCCACCTCGAAAAAAAGCAGGCTTCTTCCACAGCATCAGAAAGTCTGACCCAGAACGAGGCACTGAGAGAGTCGGAAGGTATTCATAGGACCATGACCAACAAGCCGCTGAGCAAAGTGTGCTGTGTGGTTGTGGATGGATGATTAAAAAAATATGAGTTATGTATGGTAAAATGTAACAGCTCCCAGAAGGAATTACTGGAAGCTTTTAGAGCCTTTTTTCAATGTGCCCAGTTTGAACCTGCCATAGACCTCTAAAGTTTTATGTACTTAACCAAAGCATGTATTAGGAGACTTTGTGTTGTGACTCTGGGAGGCAACTAGCATATATCATTTTTGTAATTAAAAGAAAACCAAAATAAAATAAAACAAACTAGTAAATTTTAGAGTACACTGGAAAAGAGCTGTGCGATCCAAGATCCTCTGTGAAGTTGGTATGATTGTACACTGAGCTTTTTCCATGAGTGAGAGTCACTTACTATGTTATAGGCTAACTCCTCAAAGAACACTGCAGTCTTTTTTTTTTTTGACACTGCAGTCTTAACCATTAGGAGAGCACTAAAAAATGTCCCAAGTTTGGAGCAAAATTACAGAGTTTTGGCACTTCAAAGATTAAGTGATATTTTCTGTGTAGTCAGGTTTTTGGGTTTTTTGTTTGTTTGTTTTTGTTATTTATTCATTTATTTATTTATTTATTTTTCTGTTTTCTCAACTGGTTAATTGTGTTTTATTTCTTACAGGGAGCTAGCTCATGAGCTGGGTTATCCCTGGGTTGAATACTGGGAATTTCTGGGATGTTTTGTTGATCTGTCTTCCCAGGAAGGCTTGCAAAGACTAGAAGAGTACCTTGTCCAGCAGGAAATAAGCAAAAAGGCTCAACAAGAACTAGGAAAAAATGAAGGCTGCCTTCAGAACAGAGCCTTGAGTTTTGGTAAGCAAGTGTAGGTCTGAGGTGTCTGTAGGTTTCTCTTTTCTTTCTTTATGTGTTTTTACTATAAAAACAGTTCTTTTCTCAAGCTGATGTTAGAAAATGTGTATATAGTTGTGTTAAACAAACAAAATCAAGACATCACAGCAAACTGTGTGTCTGAACACCCATGTGTATATCCAGGTATATGAAATGTGTTATACACATGGAATAGTATATAAAAACTCAGAATCACAACAAGCAAAGTGTATTAAATGAAAACTGTGGTATCCTGGCAAGCGGTCTGGTGCTTTTGGCTTTATTCCTGACCTGTAGATACTTTATACTTGAACATAACTGTGTAATGTCAGAAAAACAGGACAAGAAACACAGGTTTCAGAATACTGGGTACTGTATTTTATCAGCCATTTGTGGTATAGAGTGCCTTGAGTAAAAAGCAAGTTAATTGAAGAAAAGGTTAATTCTGAATGCAAAAAAAAAAAAAAAACAAAAAACATAAAAAACAACTCACCAACACCATTAAAGAAGGTAAAATTAGTGTTATTAGTTAATTGTGTTATAACTTAGTGGTAGAACATGTACTTACCATGAGCAAAGCATAGGTTCAGTCCCAGCACTGGAAGGGGGGGGGGCGGGTATTAAAGTTTTTAATGTAATAAGGAAAAGGGCAAAAATATTCCTAAAGTGAAATGGGAAAAGAAAAACATTCCTTTTGTCTTTCGAGACAGGGTTTATCTGTGTAGACTTGGCTGTCCTGGCCTCGATTTATAGGCCAGGCTGGCCTCGAACTCACAGAGATCCGCCTGCCTCTGCCTCCCCAACTACAGGGATTAAAGGTGTTTGCCACCATGAGTAGCTTGAGAAAACAGTCTTTAAAAGAAGTAAAAACATGTATCTCAGCGGGAATGGTGGCTCCTGCCTGTAATCCCAGCACTTTGGGAGGCAGAAGCCGGTGAATCTCTGTAAGTTTGAGGCCAGCCTGATCTACAGAGTGCTTCCAGGACAGAGAAACCCTGTCTCAAAAAACAAACAAAAATAATATAAAGAGTAAGATTATTCTGTAGAGAGTGAATGGTGTAAACAATTATAATGAAAAATGTAAAAGAATGCAAATAGTTAATGGGGAAGAAAACTGTATGTTAAATATATTTATATAATATTAATTTTCCAAATATTAAGGTGATTATAGCATTAGAGTTGCATTTCACTTGAAAGTTTTCCAGCTGTTTTACAACTAGCATATATCATTTTTGTAATTAAAAAAAAAAACTAAAATGAAACAAACTAGTAAATTTTAGAGTACACTGGAAAAGAGCTGTGAAGCTGTGAGAGATAAGAGCCTTCACTATATATATCCTCCCCCTTCTACTTCTGTTCTTGCAAAACAGAGCACTATCCTCCCTGGAGAAGTGGCTTAGGTTTACTATTGGTCTAGCACCACTTTACCCTTACCTCAGAAAAGCTGTCATCGAATCAGAAATAATACTGAAATGTTAAAGTGAATGAAACTACGGATAGTGAATTTTAGCTGAGTGTATCAGTACCTATAATGTTAACATTTAAGAGGTGGAGAAAGGATCAGAAGTTTTAAAGTCAAGTAGAAACTTTATAATAATTAGAGCTTTGGGTCCCCCAAGATAGACGTTAACATAAATGTAATTTAAAACTTTATAAATTAAAATTGAACTATTGACCTATATTTACTTTGCAAATTAAATTTCCTGGAACAATGTGGAGAAGGAGGGGAAATATGACATACACCATTAAAAAAGAAACAAACTGGTTCCTTGAGATGGCATACCAGATAGAGACAGTTGCCAAAGGAGCCTGGTGACCCATATTATGTACATGTACATATACATACATAATACTAAATAAAAGTCTAAGAAACAACCTTAAATATGGAGAATAATGCTTGAATGAAGGCTGTGCACATGGACCGTAGAAAAAGCTGCACCAGGCTGGGAGTCAGTGCCAGAATGTATCTTTTTATACTCTGAACCTATGGTTTTATGAGACTGTAAGCACTGAGTTAATGTTAAAGAGTCTCATGCATGCAACTACAGTGTTACTCTCAAGTGGTTGGTGTATTTCATTTGCAGAGTAGAGACATGAAGCAGTTTTCATGGGCTTCTACATAGTCTTTCTAGAGCCTTTTCAAGCCAGTTTGTGGGAAACTGGCCACAGCGCCCTTTTCTTAAAACCTAACCTGTTTTGAAGTAGTCATTTCGTGCTTGAGTTGTAGGGTTTATGTTGCTTGAAGGCTCCTTCCAGTTCCATCCTGCACATTAATATGCTGCTTGTTTCCCTCACAGGCAGTGGAAAGAAGTACAGCAATTCCATCTCTGTGGGAGCATTTCTAGATGGAGATGACGACATTAGCTTGGAAGAGATTAAAGACCAGCAAAATACAGTTCCGAGTCAGAGTCAGCCCACAATCGATAAATCCCAAACCTCTGAATGTGGTTCCTTTTCCTTGGGACACAAGGTGGACCCTGGAGAAGCCTCAGTTGGATCTTGCCCCCATAACAGCAAAAATGGGTTTTGTAACCCTCTGAACAACAGGACCACAGGTGGAAGGGAACTAGAGGCCAGCAGTGGAGAGGAAACCCTTCCTGTTTCTAGTCTGACTCTAGAGTTTGATAAAATGAATTTGTACAGTCTAGGAGACAGCCTTTTTGAGACACCAAATAAAAATAGGAAACTACAGGATGAGATACTAGCTTCAAGAAAGGATGTGGTAGGAAGTGACTTGCTGGCATCTCCTCCTGTGGTAGCGAGACTTGAAAATAACCAAGTCAGGACCAACAGTGAGGTATCAGAGGCAATGGCTGAAATGTCTTTGGGCCCCAGCAGTCCCCAACTTGGGATTCAGGCTGGTCTGGAACCTGTGTTCTCATCTACCAAGGGAGATTCCACCAAGAGGCTCTTCCTTTCTGGGTAAGTTAAAGATCCTTGTAGTACTGTAATGAGTGTGTAGTTTTGAAAATCCCTGGGGTCTTCTATATGGACTGTGCTAATCCAGTGTCAATAATGATGTACCAGCAGAATGATTTAATCCATCCCATAACTGCTATCTTAAAGAGGTCTTTAAACTCTCCTACAGTACTTACTTGGCCAACCCTGGCCCTGCATATCACGTTGCCATTTCTAGCCTAAGCTTTCTGAAACACAGGTGATTTGGTGGTTTATATGCTCAGCCCAGATTCTTTTTTTGTTTGTTTGTTTTAGTTTTTTTGAGGCAGGGTTTCTCTGTGTAGCCTTGGCAGTCCTGGACTTGCTTTGTAGACCAGGCTGGCCTCAGACTCACCGAGATCTGCCTCTGCACCCAGAGTCCTGGGATCCCAGGCGAGTGCCACCATGCCCAGCTCACTTATTTTATTTTGTGCATGTAAGCCTTCCAACATGCATACTAAGAGCCAAACTTCAGTCCTCTGTAAGACCAGCAAGGACCCTTTAACTGCTAGATTGGTTCTTGAGTTAAAACATACAATAAGACCTTAAAAGTCTTTGTTTTTATTTAGTGTTTCTGCTTTTTCTTATATCTTTTCTGTTCTGCATTCTAGAGAAGAGCCATCAAAACTAGATCGAGATGTTTTAGCAGCTCTTGAGTATGCGAATATTGACCCTGATCTGTACCCAGCTGTCCACAGGTGGAAAAGAACTGTCCTGTGCTACTCACCCTCAGACAGACAGAGGTACGGTCAGAACATTAGAGTGCAGAGACTGACAGGGTTATCACGCATGGGTGACTTTCTCATAGTCACAAAACTAAACTGTGCAGTTCCTCATTGCAAGCCTGGCCTGTGTTCCATGTAGTTGTTATCACAATGGCAGTTATCTAGTGAGTGGAAAAGTAGGCCAGGCTTGCTCCTCGCACACCCCACCAGGGCTGGCAGTATAGCTGGAGCAACATGGGTGTTGTATGTAAAGTCTTTAGATTTGTGATATAGAAGTATTTCCTCTCTGTAAAATAGGTGTCATGCCCATGTATCTGTTCTGTTCTTAAATCTATACTCTATAGATATGCCTTTCTGTGGTAACAAATCTCTCTTTGGTTTGTGTAGTTGGCCAAGTCCTGCACTGAAAGGGAAGTTCACAACTGAGCTGTTGGATCTTGGTTGCTGCTCAGGACGATGCAGTCCAGCTGGTTGCAGCCCCAGTAAGCTTGGCCACACCACTTCCTCCTCTGGCCTGCACAGCCCCGGACGCTACAGTCCAGCCCATGGGAGCCACTTTCAAAGGGTGGCACACGTGGCCCGACTTGCAGCTCTGTAGAGCCAGCCAGTATACTCACTCCTGGGGTTCATTTACTTCTTTGTTTTTAAAAGAAGGGTAATGTGTTTATTGGTAAAAATTCCATGAAAGAATGTATTCTTAATCCTCACTTTGAGGGTACCAGAATTTTAGAAAATACAATGTTCTGAATATAATTTCAATGTCTGCTATTTTGGAAAAAGTTAATGAAAGCAAACTCAGATACAAGTTGTTTGAAAATTGCGGCTGTAGTAATGATTCACACTTTTCAAATGGAAAAGTCTAGTTTTGGAATGGAACAAAGATGCAGAGGCAGCTGATAGACAAGTGAGGCATTGCTCTAATTGGGCATTAGCAGCAGCTCTGTAATGCCTGCATGCACACCCACTGTTCCTATAACACATACACTGTGTGTTGTCTCTTTCTTTTGGGAGTAGAGGGGGGCAGCTTTCTAATATGCAATGGCAAAAATGTGTTACTTCGTCCTAACTGTTCCAACAGTGAGAAAGCAGGTGGTAGAGAAGCAAATGGGCCTTGGTTATCTCAGTCTTCAGTAACAATGCTCATAACACTGCCAGAAATTTGAAGGGAAAAAAAAAAAAACTTGGATGGCAAAGTTAAAGCCATTGGGAATCATGCCAGTAATTGAAAACTCACCAGCAGTAACAAACAAACAAAAACATATTTTTCAGTATTTCCATGTGCTTTTACTTAGTTGTTGGTGTAATAAGTAATCTAAAGGTTGTTCTGCAGTCTTAAATGTTATCCTGAGACTTCACTGAGCATGACTACATGTGTGAATCTCATTTTAGAATTCATTTAAAGAGCATTACACTACAGTTTAGAACTCGAGATTTTGAGTTCATTTCAGTTGCTTACGATGTTTACTTTCGCCTACCCCTTGGCACTAGCCTCAAAAGATGTATACAAAGTGGTACGAAACATCTTGAGGTACCAAGATAAAACTACCTTGCTGAAAGTGAGACTTGGATAACCACTGCTTGCACAAAGCCAGTAGTGTTCTATGGACACTTGTAGTGCTTAATCCCAATGAAAAACTATATGCCACTGATTTTGCCAACTTCGGTGCCTTTTGTGAGTCATTTTTAATTTTCCTAAATTTAGATTTTTGAGATTTCACAATTGTAAATGAGTGCTAGATTCTCTTTTGTTCATTAAAATTTCAGTCACGAGTGGTGGCACAGCCTTTAATCCTAGCACTTTGGAGGCAGGAGCAGGGGGATTCGTGAGTTTGAGGTCAGCCTGGTCTACACAGTGAGCCCTATGCCAGCCAAAACTACATAGACCTGTCTCAAAAAGCCAAAATAATAATAATAAGATAAAAATCCTGGAATTCAAATGTTTAGGGTTTAAGCTTATTTTAATGCAATAAAAAATAGGTCAGAAATATTAAAATTGAGATTGAGAACTTTGGATTCAAAGTTTATTATCTGGAGTGTTTCATTCCCTGTGTAAGCAGATGAGATCAAAGTACAAGACAGCTAATATAGTGACCTAAAATCAATTCCAAAGAGATTATCTTTGTTCTCAAAAGAAACCAAAATCATTATATTCAGCTGTGATCTTGTTTTCTCTAAAGTCTTACCATTTTGTCCTGTGTTTTTGTTGTTTTGTGGGTTTTTTTGTTTTTTTTTTTTTCTCGGGGGGGTATCCATATGCAAATAAAAATATCAAAGCACTAGCTTTGCCCTAGCTTCACACTTTTGTTTTTTTAATCTTATTTTTTAATGACATTTAAGGAAACTTTTGGGAGTCAATTCTTATACCATGTAGATCTCAGGGATCCAACTCAGGTCATTGGACTTGACAGTTTTACCTACTGAGCCATCTTGCTAGCTCATTTTAAACTTTAAGCCATCTTTGGACTATTTTTCCACTAGTTATGAAGGGTATGATACCTGTTAGTAACACCTGGTGATTCTATGTCATAAACCCTATTTAATAAATCATTTCTACACAGTGCTTTCAGAAAGATCACTTAATTGTTATCTGGACAGAATCCTCTTTTAGTAAAACTGTAAGCAGTATTCATGGTAAAATACATTAATTTGAGGATAATATTGATGTTTGTGAGATTTTTTTTAAATTTATCATGTATACAGTGTTCTGCCTGCATGTACAATTGCTCACCAGAAGAGGGCACCAGCTCTCCTAGATGGTTGTGAGCCACAATGTGGTTGCTGGTAATTGAACTCTGGACCTTTGGAAGAATAGCTAGTGCTCTTACTATCTTGCCTGGATGGGACAACAAGTAAACTGGATAAGTTTACTTGTTGGATTCTGGCTTATTCTAACACAGTTGATATCATTTGATTATATGGCAATATAACACCTCTTTTTTTATTAACAACCATTAGTTGTTAATGTGTGGTAGGGGTGTATAAGGCATCCTTACTGCAGTGATATGGTCTAGATGAACTTTGTAACTGAGAGAACAAAAGTCCCCAGTGTTCATTTCTAGAGAACAGTGCACAATGTTGTTGAAAGTAAGTGCTTGCTGCACTGTGGCAGGAGCCAACACCAGATACTATTGACCAGTTGATCTTTACCGCTTTCAGAGGAAATGAATGGTTAAGACTTTTGTCTTCCTGAGTTGGGCTTTGCTTGCTGGGCTATTGACACACACTTGCTATGTCAAGACCCTGTCATTTTCTGGCTTTAAAATTAGATTAGCATTTTTCACTTGTCTCATAAAAAAAAATCATTGGAATAGAACAGAACATAATAGTCAAGAAGAATCTACCACCTAGTGGCATACCATTCTTACCACTTTCATTCAGATTCCCTCAAGTTACACAAGTGTATAATGTTTGTTTTGGCAAGACTTAACAATATTGTTACCAGGGTTTCAGAAGTCTTTACACACTGGATATGGTTTCAATATCCAGCACCACAAAACAAAACATTTTCCATCACAATGTTATTGAGCCTCTAAGAGACCCTGGCCAGATGCCTCCCTAATATGGTGGGCACTCACTTCTGCCCAAGTATTCACAGCATGTGTAGGTATAGACCATAAGAAAACTAATGCTGGGCGTGGTGACACATGCCTGTAATCCCACCACTCTGGGAGGCAGAGGCAGGCCAATTACTGTCTGGTCTTTGGCCAAGGTTACACAGAGCGAAGCCCTGTCTCAAGAAAAGAAAAAAACAAACAAACAAACAAACAAAAAAACCCTAAAAATTGCAAGGAGTTTCATATTTAAGAAAACAGGTTATGCCCAGAACTTACTTAGCTCTTAAACTGAGCCAAATGCTCCATTCTGGTCATAACTTTGAAAACCGATTGGCTTCAAATCTAACAATTAGTACAGTTATTTTGGGGGTTGTGTTATATTTTATTCCAGTATTTTCCTGAGGCAAATGAGATATAATGTCTGCATGTACAACTGCATGCCTGAAGAGGGCACCAGATCTCATTATAGATGGTTGGGAGCCACCATGTGGTTGCTAGGAACTGAACTCAGGACCTCTGGAAGAGCAGTCAGTGCTCTTAACCTCTCGGCCATCTCTCCAGCCTCCAACAGTATAATTTTAAAATCAGAAAATTAGATTTTGACATAGCGTTGTGTATATCAACAGCCTGGCAAGAAAGGTCTACCCAGGAGCATTTGAAACCTATTGGATCAATTTTGATATAACAAGTGTGGAACATTTTTTTGAAATCTTATCACTGGTATCCTGACCAACCAAACTTCTGCAGGCCCTGCTCTAGCTTGTCCCTACTGTTCGTATGTCTTATGTCATTCTCAGCTGCCACTATGTGAGTTTTTTAACTGGTAGTGGAATCTGAAGGGATAGGAGAACTGACTAGGGGATCAAGCTGTCAGCCTGCAAAGATCATTGCTGTTACAAGTGATTACTATGCCTTGCAGATGACCATTAGCCCCCAAGAAAGATAATTCATTTCACATACAAGGAGCTAGCCTCACCCCAAAGCTAAAGCTTGTTCCTAAAATACTGCCATTCGATAGGGGGCTGCCATGGAGGCTGTACCACCTGGGGATTCCCTAACCCCTAACCCTGAGCAAGTCACTGTGTTCTGTGAAATGCTTTTACCTTCCCATGAGGTCAGATGAGGAACCTTGAGTTGTGTTTAGAAGCTGACAGCCTGCCCTGCCTGCTTCAACTATTTCTAGAAAATTATCTCCACCTTTGCAAGCTTACTGTTGGACAGAAAGCAGTGTGCCTTCTGGCTTGTGGGAGGTAGTCTTCCAAGCAGGGTAGCTGGGATCAAGCCTGGGATAGAAACACTGACAAAGGGCTTCCAATTGTACTTTCTCTTCTTAAAAGAAACAAACAATTAACAAAAAAGTAAAACTTTATTACATACTCATTTCCAGAAAGGACAGAGAGATGGGTCAGATATTCCAAATCATTGTACTGATTACAGAAAATGCTCACAACCACTTCGCAGAAACTGTACTGTGGTTTTGTTTGTTTTTTGGCCAGGTGTGCTAGTGTATATGTGCAATCTCAACATTCACAAGCCTGAGAAGGGTCTCAAGCTTGAGGCCAGCCTAGGCAACAGTTAAGATTCTGTCTCAAAAAACAAACAACAACAACAACAAAAAAACAAACCAAAAAAAAAAAAAAAAAAAAACACATACACACAAACCAGTTTTTTCATAAATTATCAGAATATCTGGAATAAACACATCATTTCTAAATAACCTACAAGCCCAAAGGTTAACAGAAGCCAGTTGCAACCTAAGATGAAACTGTCGGTCTGGAATATTTTTCTGAGTCTTCCTACGTAGCTCAGGCTGGCTAGAAACTCATGATCCTGCCTTTGCCTCCCACATGCTAGAATTACAAGCATACGCCACCTCCTCTGGTCAGTCAGTGGGGGCTGTTTCATTACCTCCAAAGAACCTCTCACAGGGCTGTCACCTACTTGCCATATACAAGCCACAGCCTTTTTGTAATTCTACTTCATTCATGGCTTATATCTACCTTATAAGAAGCCAGTCCCTTTACCCTTCAATTCATTTAGCTGCAATAGACACAGGAGCTCTTAACTGAGCTGACAAGTTGGTTTTCAAAGCAAGAACCACATGAGGAAAATCTTTGATAAATACTTCAGCAACAAAAGTTCCTAGATTGGAGTATATGAAATTATCAGTTGTAAACAACCACCATAGTACCTGACAGGTTTTGTGCCAGAGGTTATGGGTTGTTCAGTCAATCTGCTGTAACCACCTGATACAGCACAGCCAGTCTTCTGTCTGAGAAAGTTCCTGTCACACCTCATAGGGCTGTGCTAGTGTAGTAATGCTAAAGTAGAAAGCTTTCAAAAGGCCATCTAGCCCATACGTTGCCTTCTTCAGCCTGGGCCAGAAATAAGCACCCAAATGTGACATTTGAGATATCCTCTTCCTGGAGACAACATGAAGCCACAGCACAGCCTGGACAGGGAAGACAAGGAAGGGAAGGCTGCAACCAGGCCACCAGCAGAGGAGAGGGTGCAGTTTTACAGGCAGCCTCAGGACCGCGTAATCTTGTCTGGGGGCATGAACCCTGTGTCCCCAAGGGTCCTGAGTGCAACACGACCGTTGGGTCGGATCACCAGGTGGGTGATACTTCCGTTGTTGAGGGACAGGCGGAGCCAACCTTCCGGGGGAAACTGCAGTGCTCTGGGGAGAGAAAGATAATGCTGGCAGAAAGCTCAGGCTGGTACAGAGCTGCTTTGCTCAGGGGCAGAAGCTGAGGTCAGGCAAGGCTGACAGCCTTTTGGAGTAGATACATTTAACTGAGGTGCTCCTGTCTTCAGAAAAAGGATATGCAGGAGGAAGGTCTCAATGGTCCTCTAAGTAAGGGATCCAACATGTGGAGACAAGGCCTCAACTAAGTCAGAAATGTTCTCAGGGCTAGTAATATCAAGACATTTACTGTTTTCCACTATAACAAGAAGCATCAAAATTTTTGCTAGAAGTATTTCTGACAGGATGTGGCTGGCCTCCCAGAATAGAGGTGTATAAATCATGACTTCTGCAGTATTTCCATGCACTTGCGCGAGCTCATTCTCACTTTCACTCTCCCTAGTTTTATTTTGTTCTGTTTTTGAGACAGGGTTTCTCTGTGTAGTCTTGGCTGTCCTGGAACTCACTCTGTGGACCAGGCTAGCTTTGAACTCAAGGGATCTGCCTACCACTACCTCTGCCTCCCCAGTGCTGGGCCTTCCATGCTATTTAAGAGTACAGAATTGGGGCTCTTCTAAAGAACCAGAATTCAATTCTCAGCACTTACGTTGGGTAGCTCACAACCTCTCATACCTCCAGCTCCAGGGAATCCTTTTTTTTCTGGCCCCTGAGAGCACCTACATGATACATACACGAGTATTAACTGAACAGTTGGTGTCTTTCATTGTCTAATAATTGACTGTATTTTATCCTCAGAAACTGGCCCAAGTTAAGTTCTGCCACTTAGCTTACCAACACCTATGACATTTCCTGCTGCTAGGTTTATCAGTTTTAACGCGTAAATACTGTAAAAGCCTTGTGATATGTCCTGGCTAATATTGAAAAGGGAACATATTTGCTTCCCACACACACTTTTTTCTTTTTTTAAGTTTTTATGTAGCTCAGGCTGGCTCAAATTCACTAAATAGTAATAACATGACTTTGAATTTCTGATCCTCCTGCCTCTACCTCCTAAGTGCTGGGATGATAGGCATGCACTACTACGCTGTGCTGCTGGAGACAAACCCAAGTCTTTGTACAGGCCTGGCAAGCACTCAACCAGTGGAGATACATCTCCAGTCTGTTGGAACAGGGTGCTGTTGTAGACTGCTTCTTAGAAAAACTTTTGGATCCTCAGGGGGCTACACAGCTATTCACATAAACAGGTTTCATTTGTTATTTTATTGGAGACAGTCATACTGTGCATCCTCTGGCTCAACTTGAAGTTGCTATATAGAAGAGGCTGGCCTAGAACTCACAGAAATCCACCTGCCTCTGCCTTCTAAATGCTGGGATTAAAGTATGTGCCAGTACACCCAGATCATAAGTGGGTGTTACTTTATATACGATACCACTTTATTTTGTTTTGTTGAGACAGGGTCTCAAAATATAACCCTGACTAGCCTGGAACTCAGATCTGCCTGCCTCTGCTTCCTGAATGCTGAGATTTAAGGTATATGCCACCACATCTGGCATAAACTATATTTTTAAAGAATAAAGTGGGGCTGGAGAGATGGCTCAGAGGTTAAGAGCACTGTCTGTTCTTCCAAAGGTCCTGAGTTCAATTCCCAGCAACCACATGGTGGCTCACAACCATCTATAATGAAATCTGATGTCCTCTTCTGTTGTGCAGGCAGAATACTGTATAAATAATAAATAAATAAATCTTAAAAAAAAAAAAAAAAAAAGAATAAAGTGAGCCTATGAGACGGCTCAACTGGGTTTGTAAAGGCCCTTGCTATGCAAGCCTAGCAAGTGCAGTTCAGTCCCAGGAATCCACATAAAGTTAGAAGGAGAGAAGTGACTCCATAAAATTGTCCTTGCCCTCCACACAAGCTCTATGGCACACATAATAACTATTTTTTAAAATGAAACAAAATCTTTGTTCCTTGGTACTGAGGATCAAACCCAGGCTCCTGTACATTGCCAGACAGGCTATTTATCACTAAGCCACATCCCAGCCCAAGATGACTATGTGGGCTCAGTCCTACCCTTCACAACCCCAGATGCTCACTCCTGAATAGGACTAAAAACTACCTGCTTTTCCTCACAGAGAAAGTATTCTTCCCAAGCTCATAATTACTTCTTTCTGCATTTTCAACAGTCATCAGAGACTATTATAGAATATAAGATAATGAGGTACAAAATAGACAGGGCATTTCCTGGATTGTTCACATGTTAAGAGGAATACATGGGGTGGATCGTGACAAGCAGTTGAAACATCCATCATTTTAGAAGCACTTGCTCTTATTGGAGAACATGAACTCTACTACCAGTTCTCAGTAATATGGAGCTCCAAGAGCCCAGTAGGGATTCCCAGCTCCCCAACAACCTTGTATTTTCTTGAGACTGATGCTCACCTAACTGACTATGAGGTTCCCTAGTTATCCCTGGGCCTCTGAGGGGCATGGGTGACAGTCTAAGAACAGAAAACAGGCTACTATGCTGGCACCCATGGAAAAGTGGCTAAAACAAGGATATACAAGGAAACAGCATGAGCCTGGAACATTCTGTTGTACAGAAAGTAAAGAAAAATTCAAAACACAAAGCAGACTGAGCAACAAACCAGGAATCACAAGTCATGATGTACAAGATGTCCAATCACATGTACAGGACTAGCAGATAAGTATCATATTTCCCGAGGTGCCCACACTGCTCACAAACACACAAACATGGAGAAAGAATGTGCTTTAATAGAAGTACTGGTACCAAGAGGATGACAGAAAGAAAATCTCAGAGCAGGTCCAGTGTTGACTGCTACAGCAGCATAGACCAACAGGCAGTTGGAACAAGTATGTGAAAAAAACATGACTGGCCAGATGGTGGTGGCAGTGGTGCACGCCTTTAATCCCCAGCACTTAGGAGGCAAAGGCAGGTGATCTCTTAAGTTTAAAGCCAGCCTGGTCTAAAGAGTGAGTTCCAGGACAGGCAAGGTTACACAGAGAAACCCTGTCTAGAAAACCCAAACAAACAAAACCACGGGACTTTGAGTGGTCCTTAGACATTCACCAGTATAAAGTAATGGAGACCAGAACACAGCTTGTTGAGCATATACACTGTCATGGCCAGTTTCACTGGGGACCTATCACTGATACAGCAGAGGAAGGCAGAACAGAAAAATATTCTATAGACAACTGATGAGATTTCGCCAGTATTACCCTCTGAGTCAAGACCAAGGAAGCTCCCAAGGCTGAAGAAACCAAGGCCAGGAAGGATGGTGGCAGAGAAACTGGGTGCTGACACAGTGAACTAGACATAGGAGTTTTTGATTGCACTTACCTACAAACAATATAGCGGATGACATTGGCATGGCATATGAAGATCTCATAGCTGTCCTCCTCCTGTTTGGCATCAGCTCGGTGGATATAGTTCCTGAAGGCAGCTTCAATCCGGGCTCCATCTTCATAGTACTGCTAGGAACAGAGCAAGGAGTTGTCAGTGTGCAAGCAGACAAGGCTGAGGGCAACCCTTGCCCTAATCCAGTGGCACAAGGGATGGCATTTTTACCACAGCCTCTGGCTTCCAGTGAGAGACAGGTGGATCTGGTTCAATAGGGGCACCTTCGCGTAGTAAGTCTGTGCTGACTCTGGAGACACCTGGAAGAGAGTAGACTTTTTCAGCAATGTATCCTAAGAGTGAATCTACACTCTCAGCATGGTAAACAACCGGCACTCACCTGGCAGGTGCTTACTGATGATGTCTGTGGTCTCCACTGCACGGGTCATAGAGGAATGGACAATTTTATTAAACTTTAATCCCAGGCTTGCAAGTCGGATCCCCGTGAGTTCAGCCTGTTCTCGACCTTGAAGGAAAAATACTTGCGAATGTCATCCCAGGACCTTCCACTTACTGCAGAAACAGCAAGGTGCCATCAAACACTACTGAAGATGTTATCCTCATAGGCAGAGTCGGGCCTCAGGGAACAAAGAAACAATCAGCTGTCCTCAACCCCAGGGAAAAAAATGCACCTGATTCAATTAGCAATGAGTAAAGCTTGCCAGCAGTGAAATGTGGACCCTTCGCTATTCCTATTTTTACTCAACTATATTGAAAGTCAAGTTACAATGTAACATAGCTCATTGGTAGAATTGTCTAACATTCAAGACCCTAGGTTCAGTTCCTGGGACTCATAGGAAAGACAACAAAATCAAGTCTCAGTATCAGTGGCCCACTGCCTTGTGACAATAGACACAACATGACAACATACAGAAAAACAGAAAAACTGAACTGGGCCTGATGGTGCAGACTTATAATCCCAGGACTCAGAAGGCTAGGCAGGAAGAGTGCCACGAGTTCAAGGCCTGCCTCATAAAACAAAGCACAAACTACAAACTGATTCTCAGAGGACACAAGGAGACACTGGTATTAAATATAGATGCTTTTCCTCAAATGTAATTTAGCTGAAAACATTCCAAAAAAACCATTTTTCTTTTGTTTTGAAAACAATTTCTGCTTGATATGGTAACCTGCGTCACCACAGTGGTGACCTGATTTCTTGCTTGTGCCCAGGGGTCAAAAGCAACAAAGCAACACCTCAGGTTGCTGGAACAATCTGCTGAAAAATAATCCTGGAGACATATTACCATCAAACTTTTGAATGTGTATACATGGAAAATATGCCATCCAAGTTAAGAAATTGTTTAAAATGTAAAGGCATACTACCATGTATTCATGTTCCCACCTACCTGGGAAGCAAAGCAGGGGGGATCATGAATTCAGACCTGCCTAGACTACATAATGAGACTCTGTCTCCATTATCACCATGCTGACAGGGGGTGGAGGGAGGAGAAGAAGGAAGAAGAAAAGGGAGAAGGCCTATATCCCAGGTTCAGCTGATAACTTCACCACCAATCAAGGAGTCATACCTAATGGGGTCAGAGTGCGGTCCTTTTCCAGGGAGCCATCCACATGGTACTGGGAATGCCGGATGAGGAATATATGCCTTGTAGCCTTTGCCTTATAGTGGTCCAGCCTGGATGCCAGCTCTTCTTCTCCAGATTCCACGTTCCTTTTCTTCAGGTTAATGAGAGATACTGGCTCTCGCCTATTTGTGAAAGTATGTCTCGTCTTATGACCTCTCGTCTAAGACACCTTTCAGTTCTTGCGAAAAGGCCAGGGGGAAAGCCAAGTCTAGAGAGGCTAGCCTCATTAAGCATACCTTCACTCTTCACACAAGGGCCGGGCCTACTCTGAGTGACACAAAAGTGGGCATGACAGATAGGTAAAGCGTGAGGTTCGTGCTCTTGGTGAAGATGGACCGAGGAGATGGTTCAGGGGTTAATGTTATAACAAGCAGGAAGCCCGGAGTTCAGAAGCCACATAAATACTGGGTAGGCACAGTGATCCACCTAAAATTCCAGCTTCAGAAGGTGGAGACAGGATTCCCAGAAGATGCTATCTAGTGGCAAGTCCTGGGCTTGACTGAGAGACAGTGCCTTAAAGGATAATCTAGGAGCTTGATCAAGGAAGAATCTCTTGATCTACCTCAGTCTTTTACACAGACCCACAAACATGATCCCATACACATGCACATGAGAAGGAAAAAAGAAGAAACTGTCAATAGCATGTAACCAGGCGACAGGATAGGTTGTGAGAATGAGTAGCTGCACTGCAGCAGAGCCTAGAATTGTGCTGTTGGTATGAATCTACTAGTTATGGGGCTGTTTCATTCACATTTATTTTGTTGGTTATGAGACAGGGTCTCTCAATGTAGCTCAGGCAGAGGTCACAGCAATCCTACTTCAGCCTCCCAAGTACCAAGATTATAAGCACATACCAACATCCCCAACTTAAATTAAAAATACTAGACATGGGCCTTTAGCTGTATTTTCTCATAGTACAAATTTGTACTTGTGGGAACATGGGATGCTGAAGTGGAAGGATCACAAAAGGCCAGTTTGAATAAGAAAATCAAAATATACTTAAGTCCTTTGTAGCTGAGGAGTCCTCAGTTATATATTCAAGCAGATGAATATAAAAAATATTCAAAAAATATGCATCTGTACTAAATCAGGTCTTTTTATGTAATTTTACCTCAAGCTATATAACAACTACTTAGGAAGCAATTTTATTGTATTAATAATAATCTAGGGATATATGAGGATAAGCTACATGTCTAGGTTCAGTACTATACTATCCTGAACAACAACAGAGTTTGGTATGTCCAGAGATCCTGGAACCAATCCCCAGGATACAGAAGGATTACTCTAGTTAAGTTAAAATTGAATAAAAATAGAGCTTTTTTTCCTAAATCACACTAAACACATTTGAAAAGTTCAGCAGTCACTGGAGTAGTGACCATCACAATGGTTGAGTTAGTAGTGGCCTGGGTGTAGGAGCTGAAGAAACTGAAGCTACAGTTCAATGGACAGGAACAGGGCAAGCCAAACCTGCCAAAATTACCACGGTGGAAGAGGAAGGTCTGCAGAATGTGGCAGTAGCTCAAGTATTATCTGAACAGGCTAGCCTGGGATGTTAATCCCTTATACGACCAAGCCAAAGTCTTGTTGCACAAGCAGGAATATGTGGGGCTAGACCAAACAAAATTTGGAGACTACTGTCAGAGAGGAAGGCACACCAGAAAGACATCAAGTTGACATGCCCTCTTCCTAGTCTCTTCCTGTAGTAGTTTATCCATCCTTCCCCACCTAACAAAGATCCTGTCACTCACTGTACAGGTCCATCCACACATTTAGACATGGCACGCAAATATGAAAATAAGCAAAAACCAGCTAACCTAATTCTTTTTGCTCTTTTTGAGACACCGTGTTTCTATATAAGCTCAGGCTGGCCTAGAATTCAGAGATCTGCCTGCCTCTGACTCCCAGTGCCAGGATTAAAAATGTGCAACATTATACCCTGCTTCCATGGGTAACCCTTAGTTCTACTTGAAGCACCAGGTTCTCTGACCTCTATAGGAATAGCATGCATAATACCAGTTTTCCGCAGACTGCAGCAGAATTTGTGAGGCCAACTTGGGCTATGTATCAAGACCCTGACTATAAGTAAAGTTCCTTTAGCATTTCAGATCCTCAGAGGATAATGGTCCTGGGACACAAACCTTCGGGTGGACCGTCTTTAAACAAGGACTCTTCCAGGAAACTGGCCCGGCCAAGCATAGGTACCCTCGGAGGGAGGGATGGTTCAGCACGGAGACCCTTGGAGGACGCGCCAGCCTGGTACGGGAACTCTCAAAGGGCCGACTGCCCCGGTTCACACAAACTCAAGAACCCCTACCACACACCGTGCTCTTCAGGGCACCGTTATCAGCCACACCGCGATGAATGTAAGAAAACAGGCCAGAGCCCCACCCTCCCGTCCCCGCACCTGTCCCAGTTGGAGTCCCAGACGCCGGGCCCGGGACGCGGGGCGCCAGTCCAGGCCTGCGGCTCGGTCGCGCGCGTGTCTGCATCCCCGCCGCCTCGCGGCTTTCCCACCGCTACTGCCGAGAAGAGAACAGCAGCTGAGCCACCCGCCAGCCCGCAGGCCGCCAGCTGAAGCGCCTGCCGGAAAGCCATGCCTCAAATCGCGCGGCCAGACAGCAGGCCGCCAGGGACACGCTTCCGTACGTGCCCGCTTCCGGCTGGAGGAAGTTCCGCCCCTTTCCCAAGACTGAACAGGAAATGCGGCCTGGGGTGCCACCTGCCGGTAGTCTCAGGGTGGCAGATGCACACGCCCTTCGCTTGGTGGGTGTGAGTACCCAGGGGATCAAAATCTGGCACTGGGTTTGGGCGAACTGAAAAACCTCCAACTTGGTTCTTGCTCTAGACCTAGAGTTTTTGTGTTTTCTTTTGTAATCCTTAAGTTTATACATACTGTTTAACTAGAAGCATTCACCTCCAGAATTTATTCCATTTTTTTTCCTGAACTTTCTGTATTCAACTATCAATTCTCCATTCCACACACCTACCATCCTGCCTCCAAGTTTTACCGCCCTAATTGTTACCTATCAACTGACCAAGTCCTTCTGAGTAGAAGGAGTCCAACTATTCTTCCAGTGCTGGCAGTTTTGAACTGTTGACCCAAGGCGTAGGGACTAGACTAGCAGGCCCAGAGACTTACTTGAGTTTATGGCCTTGGGCTTTAACTATCAACAGGCCCAGAAGGTGGCTGCTATTATAATTTTCAACTTTGAGCAGTAGTGAACAGCAGCAGGCATTTGGTAATATTACTGCTTTTGAATGAACCTGTAACCTCAGAGATTCTCACGCCTTTGGCCTTTAACAGTGACTAATACTACAGCTCTTTTTCTTTGGGGAAGGGAGGGTGGAAGGAGGGGGTTGAGACAGGGTTTCTCTGTATAGGTTTCTCTGTGGGTTTCTTTGACCGTCCTGGACTCACTTTGTAGACCAGGCTGGCCTGGAACTCACAGAGACCCATCTCCCTGCCTCTGCCTCCTGAATGATGGGAGTAAAGCCCATGCCAGCAAGCCTGGATTATGTGGCTGTTCTGAGCATTAAATTTTTAAAGAAATAAATTTGCTGCTTCATTTCAAAAAATTATTAGTGCACTTCTTTAGTTTACATGTCACTGCAAAGTGGGGGCAATGGCATAATGGAGACACTAAGCAGGGAGGCATGTGTTGAATTGTGGTACCACGTAACAGTGCAGTTTTAAAGACCATTTATGTATTTGTATATAAATATTGGTAGAAACCGGGCTTGATGGCCCACACCTGTAATCTCAGCACTCAGGGAGACAGAGGCAGGCGGATCTCTGTGAGCTCAAAGCCAGCCTATTCTACAAAGCCAGTCCAGGACAGCCAAGGCTACACAGAGAAACCCTGTCTCAGAAATATAGATAGTAGATAGATAGATAGATAGATAGATAGATAGATAGATAGATAGATGGATGGATGGATGGATGGATGGATAGATAGATAGATAGATAGGTAAAAATATTGGTAGACTGGGTACACAGCTCAGTTGGTAGGGTGCTTGTTTAGCTCAAGCAAAGCCCTGGGTCCATCCTCAGTATTGCATAAATCAAGTGTAGTGGGGCAAACCTATAATCTCAACAATTAAGAAGTGGAAGTGGGAGATCACAAGTTCAAGGTCATCCTTGGAGTTCAAGACCAGCCTGGAATGCATAAGACCCTGTTTCTAAAAAAGAGGGGTGGATGGGCTGGAGAGCTGGTTAATAGCACTGGCTGCTCTTCCAGTGCACTCAAGTTTAATTCCCAGTCCCTGTGTGTGCCTCCAGTTCCAGGAGGTCCAACGCCCTCTTCTGGCCTCTAAGGGCAGTGCATACTCATGGTTCACAGACATAAATTCAAGCATACATTAATACACATAAAACAAAAATAAGTAAAATCCTTTAAAATATATTAAAGGAAATATTGGTCAAAGTATCCAGGGCTAGGTTTGAGAAAAAGGTTATTTTCTTACCTACCAAAACTATTCCCAGTTCATTTAACTACTTGTAAGTACGATGATAAGTGTCTAAGTGGAGGAAACAGTATTCTCTGACCTCCTCTATATGTGGTTGTGCCAATAAATATGTATGAAATAAGTTAAGTTATGTAGGCTGTGATGTGCCAGAAATAGGAAATCATACTGCTTTAAAGCAAAGAGGCTGGGCAGGTGAGATATGCTTGTAATCTCCAGGACTTTAGAGGAAAAGGCAGGTCATAATGGAGCATGATGGTACACTCCTTCAATCCCCAGGCTCTGGAGTCAAAAGCAGGTGGATCTCTGGGAATTCAATGCCACCCTAACCTACACAGCAAGCTCCAGGCCAGGCAGGATTATATAGTAAAAACTTTACATAAAAATTATAATTTAAATATAAAACTTTACAAAAATTTCAGGTCACTGTTAACTACATGAGTTCAAGTGCAGCCAGGTAGCCCTGTCTACCTGATATCATGTCTCAACAAACAAACAACAACAACAAAACCTGTATCTACCTCAGTGACCTCACCATACTGGCCTACCAGACATTTTGAGGCCACATGCTAAGGTGGGAAAGCATGCTGATGCTTTCAAACCCACCAATGAAAAAACAAAAATAGACCTATTAGAGACTACACCTGAACACCCGAATTAGGTTCCCCATTTGTAAAGTGCAAAGAACAATGGTACAAAATTGTTATAGGATCAAGTGATGTTAACTCATGAAGGATTCAGAAGACTACTGGCACAGAAATCCCCCAGCAAATGTTATCATGGCTGATCTCTAGAACTGATGAGGGGGAAGGGAGTTAAGTTTTTCTTTTTTTTTTTTTCTTCATTTTTTTATGTACATTGGTGTTTTGCCTGCATGTATGACTGTATGAGGGTGTCAGATCCCCTGGAACAGGAAGACACTTGTTAGTTGCCATGTGGGTGCTAGGAATTGAACTTGTGTCCTCTGAAAGAGCAGCCAGTGCTCTCAACCACTGGCTCTCCAGCCCCAGTAAAACCTTCTTGGAAACATACTCATAGACACACCCAGAGGTATATTTCCATGGTGATTCTAAATCGAATCAAGCTGATGATCAAGATTAATCAACATGCAGTTATTATGCTGGGTAGGTAGTCCTAAAAGAATAACATCAACAAATCCTATGAGGTATGTAGGCTCACATTTAAGACATTATACAGATGGTAATTATTGGCCTGGAAAGAATGAGAAGAATGGGGAGCTGGTGTTTAATAGGAACAGTTCTACTTTAAAATGAAAAACACGTAGAAATGGATGCTGGTAATGCTTGCACAGAGCCATGACTGTACTTAATGCTGCAGAACTGTACATTAAAAAATGGTGTTGTATACACTTTGGCACAATACAAAAGAATTTAAAGATATCTGGCCATGCATTTCTTTCCAAGCAACAATAACTGTTTTGAGAAATCACAACCATCACAGAAACAGCTGAATCACTGTTTATTAACCTTTATCTAGTTTACAGTGACAACGAAGATTATCTCCTCTGAGTCTGGTGCTGTCTCTCCGAAGCACAAGATTCTGACACTAACCATTTCCTCCCTCTGTAACTGTAAGGTATTTTGAATCACATAATTTAGTCAGATGATGTCCTGAATGATGAATTCTGTTCTCTCCTGCTGATGGGTGGATTCCCCCAGACCTCATCCATGGTGTATCTGACATCACTTCCCCAGAGAGGCCAGGTAGGCACACCAGAACAGAGCTGCCATGTTGGCAACGAGCACCCGGAACTGCCAAAAGATCATCAGGCCACGGTGAGTGGAAATCCTGACCACACCCTTTACACATCAGTCACCCCCGATGAAACTCATCCCTTCAGCTGTTTGATCTATCTTACCTTCCCACTATTGAAGGTCCTGAGCCTTTACTGTGTAATGAATGAGGTTAGGGCCTGGCAGAGGTAGGGGTACAAATCATGCTCTCCTAACAATGCTCTCTGTGAATGGCCTCAGCCTAGCCCACCACCGCCCCAGTATCTGAGCTAATCATCTGGACTTAACCCACATTCAGTTAATTGCTGTCTGCTAAGCAGACAACTCTGTGACAGTAACAATTTGGCTGCCTTGTTAATTATGAGTCTTTGGCACTGGAGCATGAAATAGAGCATAATGATACTTGTACAGCTTTCTTGTCCCTCAAGCATTCCTTTGCAACTATCTAAAATTAAAACCTTAAGCCTAACCTCACATCCCTACTTGAAAGCAGTTTTCTGGCCTCTTCATTCCTTGACCCACCAATCTCTCTATATCTTTCCTCTATATGCTTTAGGGTTGAAAGTCTGTCATCCTTGTCTCCTTAGCACTCTTTGAGTGTAGTTTCCAGTACTGTAAGCAAAACTATCCCAGGCCCAGCCAGACAGTGGCATGCCTTTAATTCCAGCACTTGGGAGGCAGTGGCAGGTGATCTCTTTGAGTTTGAGACCAGCCTGGTCTATAAATCAAGTCCAGGACAGTCAGGGCTTGATACACTGAGAAACCCAGTCTTGGAAAACAAGAAAACAAAAACAAAGCAAAACAAACAAACAAACAAAAAATTGTCCCAGGCCCATAACTAAGAGAGTTTTGTTTTTGCCTGGAAGCTTTCTTTACTTTTTTCCAAACACTTAACCCCCTTTTCCTGCTCAGACCCAGAGGGGAGAGGCCAAGCAGTCTTGACCATTCATGTCAGCTTTCTGTAGTCACACAGAAAGGACTCCTACAGAAACACCATTCTGCACTCATCCAGGGGAACCCCATTCTCTCCTGCTCCTAAGGTAGCCTAGAGGACATGAATGTCCATCCATCCCAGAAGCAGCCATATATGTATATAATATAGTTTTGATTTTTGGTTTTTTTAAGACATGGCTTTCCTGTGTAGCCTAGCTGTCCTGGAACTCACTTTGTAGACCAGGCTGGCAAAAAACTCACAGAGATCTGCCTGTCTCTGCCTCCCAAGTGCTGGGATTAATGGCGTGTGCCATCATACCCAGCTTCATAACATAGTTTTGTAAACATGACATTATTTCTCTGACCTCAAGACCTCTCTATCACTCCGGCTTCCTAACCATTTCATCCCATCTTCTGACTTCCCAGGAACAGTTTCTAGACTTGTGATTTGTCCTCCCTCCCTTCTTAAGCTGGCCTGAAATTCCTGGTCCTCCTGCCTCTGCCTCCAGAGTAATGAATTATGGTAACTGACTTGCCTGGCTTGAGTTGTAATTTGTCTGCTTCCTACTCACTCTTTAATCAAAACAATCTGGATTTAGCTCCTAATCCATCCCAGTATGGCTCTTAGAAGGTCTCTGACAAGGTTACTTCAAGATGGCCACCTGTTGGTTTTTTTTGGAGGGAGGTGTCGCTTTAATTTCCTACTATTTCTGCTATGGTTGACCAGCCCTTTGCTATATCCTAAATGTTTGTTGGTTTTCTCCTACTTTGTGGTCTATGTGATGTATGTATGTATATATGAATGTGGGTGGTCTCTGTGTGTGCTTGTTAAGTAATACATATAATGTGGTGGTCTGTGTGTTAGAGTGTAGTCTACATGGTATGTATGTTTATAGTACATATGCTGTATGTGTGTGGACACTGGCCAAGCTCTCTCTTCTAACCAATGGGAGTCCTATGCTGACCCTACTCTGTTCCTCCTTCAGTGGACCCTAGTCTGTGAGCTCCCTATAGGAAAGATGCTTAACAGAGCACAGAAAAGGGTTAAGTTCCTGGAACAGACTAAGTTTGCTGCCCAAGAGAAGCCTGTTTGGAAGAATGGCCCAGGTTGGCAACTTGGGTGTCAAGGTTCCCACCTTCTCTTTCTTCAGTGTGTATAGACCTAGTTCCTGGGTTTGGAACTTGGCAGAGGTATCTAGTTAATACTTAGGTACCAATTCTTGGAAGAACCCTGCTGGTTCCCTGGGCAAAACCAGAGCTAGAGCCAGAGGAAGCATGCCCTTGGAGAAGGAAAAATCTGCATCTTTGATGGCCCTTCTCCCTTAAGGTTCAGCAGGATCCTGCCACCCACTGTGTAGACTTACTGGGACTTTGAGCCCTTCCAGTTGCAGAAAGGTCTTAGGGAAACATAGGGGATGGGCCTGGCACAAGGACAGCTAGTACTTAGCAACCTGAAGCAGTACACAAGTTATAGCATCTGTAGAACACTGAACCAAAAGATACAGACCACTCTCCTTTGCTCTCCACTGCTCAAAGCCAACAAGTTCACTCATCCTTCCGCAGGCAGTTTCCACAGCGGCACCTTTGTGCCTGCCTACAAGCACTGCAATTCTCCCAGTTACCTCCCAGAGGCTTTCTCTTTGACCAGGCAGCCCCTTGAAGACCCTGCTCCAAGCCAGGGTCTTCTCTACTTACCTGCTCCACTGTACTTGTCTGTTGCCCTGTATCTGACTGCTCAGCTGCAGCCCTTCAGCCCAAGCAACCCAGATTGTTTCAGTTACTACAAAGCACTAGGATGAACAGCTGCTTGGGGTCCCTGTGAAGTTCTGCAGCTATGAATGTAAAGCTCACAGACAATGATCAGAGATGGACCAGACCTCCAAAGACAGGTGAAAACATGGCTTGAGAGTACTAACATTTGTTAGAAAAAAAAAAAAATAACAAAGACTTTCAGTGGATACAAGGCAAGCCTCACCTGCAGGGGCACATAGTTGATGTTAATGAACTGCAAGGGTGTCCACATCCTCCAGTTCATTTGCAGTGCAGGCCAGAAGCCACTCCGCATCTTGGCAACAAAGACACTGACATCTTTCCCCTGCAGGGAAGGTAAGGGTAGCTGTGAGCAGTCCCTCCATCCATAGCAACTTTAATGGGGTACCTTGACCTTGAAAACAAATTGTAAAACCAGTATTATATTTTAAAACACATCTGCACTTACTACCCTGCAGCTAAAAGGAGCCAACTATCCAGGTGGAAAATCTTCAATGACAACACCTCAGTGGCATGTTGCCTCTCACACTGGGTGGTGTCCGTCTCCATCAGCTCCTTACAGCAATCTGATGATGACTTGCGGTGTGGCCAGACTAAGGGCTCAGTTCTCAATGCTTTCACATTAACTGCCAAAGATGACTAATTTTCCAGTCAGAACTTAACAATTTTTAAGAGACAACCCCACTATATATTATCTGGAAAAATAAATGTATTGAGAGAGACCACATTGAAAAAGAATAGAAACACCTGCCTCAACACAGTTATTTTTTTTTTAAATACTGTAAAATTATGGTAATTAAAATAATCTGTAAGCAGCTGGGTGGAGTGGCCCACACCTACAGTTCCAGCACTCTGGGAGGCACAGGCAGGTGGATCTCTGTGAGTTTGAGACCAGCCTGGTCTACAAAGTGAGGCCAGGACAACTAAGGGTACACAGAGAAACCCTGTCTCAAAAAAAAAAAAAAAAAAAAAAAAAAAAAAAAAAAAAAACAAAAAAAAAAAAAAAAAAAAAAAAAAAAAAAAAAAAAAAAAAAAAAAACAAAAAAAAAAAAAAAAAAAAAAAAAAAAAAAAAAAAAAAAAAAAAACTAACAACAACAAAAAGATATCTGTAAGCAATAGTCAAAAATGAAAGTAATACAAAAACCAAAACAACATCCAATAAAAGTGAAAATCCAGAAAAAAAAAACTGAGTCTAAATAATTGCTTGTATGTATGGTAATAAGAACATGATAATTATTTTGAAACACTAAAGATTTCAGTGCATAGGAGACAATATGTGAGATAAGTGGAAAGTGGAGACAGAAGTCTACTTTCACCTGTAAACAAAAATAAAACTCAAAAGATAGAAGAGGAAAGTATAAATTATTTTTCTTAGAATCTTATCAAGATGTATCAAACAGGGGCTAGAGTACTGACAGCCAGGCCACCTGGCTTTCCCTAAGGCCCTGAAATATGGAGAAGGAACACAGTTCCATCTCTAAAACCAGGAATAAGCTCAACAGAACCGTGATGGCTTGGGGCCAGGGCCTTGGGGAGAGCTGTGGCTCTAGATCCAAGGAAACCAAATCTTAACACCTGAAGGGCGGTGGTTTTCAGTATCAAAGCTTCTATGTGCTCTGATTGTGACACTGTCCCATCCCACCCCACACCCCTGAAACCTGTATACAAGATGCTGTACTTCTTAATAAACTTACTTGCATGAACCATCAGTTCATGAAGGACTTCCTGGTCCCAATGTTCCTATATTTCGAATCCCCATTTCTCCCCCTTGGGACCCTGTTTCTGAAGAACAACCTTCTGGTCCAGGTCCCTGAAGAGATGGCCCAGCAGTTAAGAGCACTGGCTCTCAGCCATGTTCTTAGCAGCTTTATTTGTAATTGCCAGAATCTGGAAACAACCCAGATGTCCCTCAGTTGAGGAATGGATACAGAAATTGTGGTACATTTACACAATGGAATACTACTCAGCAATTAAAAACAAGGAAATCATGAAATTTGCAGGCAAGTGTTGGGAACTAGAAAAGATCATCCTGAGTGAGGTATCCCAGAGGCAGAAAGACACACATGGTATATACTCACTTATAAGTAGATATTAGACATATAATATAAGATAAACATACCAAAATCTGTACACCTAAAGAAGCTAAGCAAGAAGGAGGACCCTGGGTAAGAAGCTTAATCCTCATTCAGAAAGACAAACGGGATAGACATCAGAAGTGGGAGAAAAGAGGGGACAGGACAGGAGCCTACCACGGAAAGAGTCTACTCAGCAGGGTATCGAAGCAGATGCTGAGACTCGTAACCAAATTTTGAGCAGAGTGCAGGGAATCTTATGAAAGAAGACAGAGATAGAAAGAACTGGAGGGGACAGAAGTTCCACAAAGAGACCAACAGAGCCAAAAAAATCTGGGCCCAGGAGTCTTTTCTGAGACTGATACTCCAACCAAGGACCATTCATGGAGATAACCTAGAACCCCTGCACAGATGTAGCCCATGGCAACTCAGTCTCCAAGTGGGTTCCCTAATAAGGGGCACAGGGGCTGTCTCTGACATGAACTCAGTGACTAGCTCTTCGACCACCTCCCCCTAAGAGGGGAACAGCCTTACCAGGCCACAGAGGAAGACAATGCAGTTAGTCCTGATGAGATCTAATACGCTAGGGTCAGATGGAAGAGGAAGAGGACCTCTCCTATCAGTGACTGTGGGAGGGGCATGGGAGGAAAAGAAGGAGGGAAGGCGGGCTTAGAAGGGGACCAAGGAGGGGGCTACAGTTGGGATACAAAGTGAATATATTGTAATAAATAAATAATTAATAAATAAATAAATAGCACTAGCTCTTTCTCAGAGAACCCCAGTTTGATTCCCAGTACCCGTATGGAGGCTCACAGCTGTCTATAACTCCAGTTCCAGAGGATCCAATGCCTTCTTCTGGCTTTCATGGGCACCAAGCAAATCTGTGCTACACAGACATACATGCAGGCAAAACACCAATACACATCAAATACGAACAAAAACTCAAAGACCGAAAAAGAAAAAAGATGTACCACACAATCACTAGAAAGCTTATGTTTATATTATCTTTCTATCAGAAAATGCAAAAGGAAAAGAGTATGAGAGTTGAATATAAAGTTTTAAAACTTTATATTTAAACATACACAGGAAACACACACAGATATGCACAGGCATGTGTGTGTGGGTGTGTGCATACACGTGCACACACACTCAAGTTTTATTTATACAAGTTTACATGCTACCTTTATATGGATATTTATGGAACTTTATGTGAAAGTTTGAAACACCTAAAAAAATAGGAAACTTATTTGCTACTTTTATTTGTGTAAAAGGACTATTATTCTTAATATATCCAAATACACAAGTCAGTGTAAGAAAAAAATGGCACGATGGTACACATCTGTAATCTCAGTACTTGGGAGGTAGAGGCAGGACGATTGGGAGTTTAAGGTCATCCTTGGCTACATACCAAGTTCAAGGCCAGTCTGGGCTACATGAAACCCTGTCTCAAAAAATACCCTTTCCACAAAAAAAAAAAAAAGAAAGAAAAGAAAAAGAAAAACACTGATATAAAAGAAGCAAAGTTCATGGGATACACAGCATTTGACATATAGTGTCTGACTTATAAATAATGGTATACAAATTAAAATACTTTTCACCTGGTACTAACAAACTCCTTGTGAAGGGTTTTGCAACATGACACAACCTTAAGGTTTTTGTAGCACAGATCTTTTCTATAATTAATTAATTAATTTATTTTTAAAAGATTTATTATGAATACATTGTTCTGCCTGAATATACACCTTCATGCCAGAAGAGGGCACCAGATCTCACTACAGATGGTTGTGAGCCACCATGTGGTTTCTGGGAATTGAACTCAGGACCTTTGGAAAAGCAATCGTTGTTCTTAACCTCTGAGCTATCTCTCCAACTCCTATTTTTTTTTATTTTTTTTATTAATTACAGTTTATTCACTTTGTATCCCAGCACAGATCTCGTTGGCAAAGCCTATAATCATTCCTTCTCAGAATAATGTTAGTTCACGTTTTATATTTTTATTGATTTAGGTTCTGGAGACAGGATCTCACCTTACAGTCCAGGATTACTTGAACTTGTAGCAATCCTCCTTTCTCAGCCTCTCGAGTATGGCAGTCACAGGCATAAGCCACCAAACTTGGCTTAGAATCATTTTGGTATATAAAACACACAAGTGAAAAAACTATACTAAAAGTTATCAAAATATTTAGAAACCAACTCTATGTTAGAGTAGTATATGCCTCTTCAACAGCAGAACTGGTGCTAAGACCAAAGGACAGTTCCACAATAAAATCAACAACTGCCACATGGATTATGAGGCTTATGACCTCTACTGGGGACAAACAGGCAATTTTAACACTCCTGTGGTCTGTTTCCTAGTTTCACAAGGAAAAACGAAAACCATGAAAATAGACAATTGAGGGCTTGCAAGATGTTTCAGCAGGTAATGGTAGTTGCTGTTAAACCTGATGACCTGAGTTCAATCCCTGAGACCACGTAGTAGAAGGAAAAAACCAACTCCTATGGGCAACTCTGATCTCTACACACATTCTGCCATACACGCTTGCAGATACATATACACACAGAACCATGGAAACACTATTTACTGGACGTGACAGCATTACTGTACACATGAATTCAAAGCAACTTTGACTATAAGTCCCAAACCAGATCAAGCCAGAAAATCCCTGTATAGATAGGGGACATGTTCATACAGCTCTCCCTTAGAAGAAATACAGGAAATTAATGACTTCTGGGAAGCAAAGTCAGTTTTTTTCAGAGGTGCAGCCCTGACAGGCCTATGCCCTTGCACATACAGACAGCAGCACTAAGTGAACTCAGGGTTAAAAAAAGAACACATGAAGTTGGAAAAGAAAAGTGGGGATAGGGGAGGGGCAGACACATTAGATGCATGTATGAGATTCGAAAGAAAGGAAGGAGGGAGGGAGAAAGAGGAAGGGAGAGAATGAAAGTTGAGAGCAGTAAAAGTTCAGACCTCGAGGCCCACCCTAGGAAGCAAGGCGGCCAATGCACTTTTAACTAGAGACCCAGCAAGCTCCAGGACAAACACCCACCTCCAGAAAGTTCATGATGAGGAAGAACAGCAGCAGAAAGGCTGGGGCAAAGAGCAGGCGGTCCAGCAGGAGCCTCTTGACTCTGGCCCAGGGGACCTCAGGAGGGACCCAGGATTCCATGCAGAGGTAAAGGTAGTGACTCAATGGACCTGTGACGAAGAACCTGGAGTACCACAGAGCTGTGAGTTGCACTGTGGTTCTTCCTACACCTCACACCAACACTCACCTCAGATCCTACACCCTCTTCTCTTCCCCGGAAGTACTTACTGACCACACAAATTTGTTTTTGTTTTTCGAGATAGGGTTTCTCTGTGTAGCCTTGGCTGTCCTGGAATTTGCTCCGTAGACCAGGCTGGCCAGATCAACTTCCTCTACCTCTGCCAGGATCAAAGGTGTGTACCACCACCACCCAGCTTACCACACAAATTTGTATAGATCTAGAAATTTTTTTTTCAGGCACTCATTTTGTCTGAAAACACTTAAGTCACTTCTGCCAGTTCTTTTATTCGGTCACCTGGGACAGCCATAATGATGGCCCTGGCTAAGGTATATGCCTATCTGAACTCCTCTGTGTTCCACGCCCGCCGTTAAGCTATCTGTCCACATCTGTGCCCTCGTGCCTTACCAGGCTCTGATAAACAAACAGGCATACCTCAGCTCCAAGAGATTTTCATTAGGCTCTTGGGGAAAACTGGCCAGAGAAAACCTGGGACTACCCTCTGACTTTTCTAAACTCCTGATCTCTAGTCCAGACTTGGATCACTCCCAGGTGAACCAAGTCCAGCAGAACTGAGTTTCATAAAGCACAGTAATACAGGGAGGATCAGGAAGCAGGGTCTTTCAGTTCCAACAACCAAAGTCTGTAAGCAGGGTTTTCAATTGGACTTTTCCCGTGCCACTGTGGCAACAGGGCAAACCGAAGTCTTTGGGAGGCCAAAACCATTTGAGAGGGGTTAGGGTACCTTAGTTGATCTTGTTACTTGTCAAAGTAAGGGGTACATGGCTTTATAAACATTTTATTGAATGACCCAAATTATTATTCTTGGAAGCTTTTGTGAAGTTAGGACTGAATCTAAGTTGGTAGAGTACTTTCCAAGCATGCAAAAAACCCTAGGTTTGATTCCTAACACACTAAAAACAAAAACAGATGTGTGGTGCATACCTATAATCCCAGCACTCAGGAGGCAGAGGCAATCAGGTCAGAGTTCAAGGATATATAAGGCAGTCTCAGTTTTTCTCTTTCATTTACACACACACACACACACACACACACACACACACACACACACACACACGAGGAAGTCTTTTGTTTTGGCTTGAGACAGGGTCTCACTATGTAGCCCTGGCTGTCCTGGAACTCACTATGTAGACCAGGCTGGCCTCAAACAGAGATCCATCTGCCTCTACCTCCTGAATGCTGGGATTAAAGACATGTGCCACTACACCTGGCTCTCTGATGCTTCTTTTTTTTTTTTTTTTAATTTTAAGATTTATTTATTTACTATTTATATGGCATTCTGCCTGAACACCAGAGGAGGGCACCAGATCTCACTGTAGATGTTTGTGAGCTGCCCTGTGGTTGCTGGGAATTGAACTCAGGACCTTTGGAAGAATAACCAGTGTTCTTTACCTCTGAGCCATCTCTCCAGCCCTCTCTGATGCTTCTTAAAGAATTTTTGTTTTTGTTTTTTCATTTTTTTTAAAATTTATTTTCTGTTCTTTGTGCATGGATGTTTTGCTTGCAGGTATGCCTGTACACCATGCATGTATCCGGAGCTTTATGAGGTCAGAAGAGATCTTCAGATCTCCTGGAAATGGAGTTACAGATAGTTGTGAACTGATATATGGGAGCTGAGAATCAAACCTGGGCTTCTCTATAAAAGCAGTCAGTGTTCTTAACAGCTGAGCCAGCCATCTCTCCAGCCTCAGAATTGGGTTTTCAAACCAAAGTATTCCAAAGTCTTAATGCTAGTAGTCAGCTGTGCTGAACCTGGTCTGCAGAGGGGAGGCAGCTCTCTGTGGCACTTACCCATACACTAAATATCTGAGAAGCCCACTGACATCTAGACTTCGAGAGTCTTTTTTCTGCTTCTTCTCAATCGTCTGGGCCAGAAGGTTTCCAAGGGCTGACAAAATGCCACTGTGGAAGAAGAGGCAATCAGAAAATGAGCAACAGACACAAGGGCATGCCTTGCCTGCACGGCAATAGCAGGGCTGCTGTGAGATCTTGCTGTGGAGATGGAGGGGTGAGTCCTTATTAAAGCAGCTTGCTTAGGTAAAGCTCTTGAAGACAGAGACACTATGACCTAAAGCCAAAACCACCAGGGAGCACAATGAGAGTTCAAACTGCTGGGCTGCATGCCTTCCGACATCCCCTTAGCTGCTCCAGTGAAGGCCCGGGTGCCAAAGGCAATAGCAGGAATCTTCATGAGGACACTCAGAAGTTGACCGTGGTCTGTGATCTATATTCATGCTGATACTTGTATGTGATATTATACTGTAGTTTAAAAAAAAAAAAAACATTTGAAATGGAGCAGAAGTCACCAGGATTTTTCTTTATTTTTGTTTTGTTTTGTTGGGGGGGGTTGGGAGAGGCTTCAAAAAAAAAAGTCAGAAAACTTGCTAGACAGGTTGTAAAAGAGCTGTAACACACTTCTATAGTATTTGTGTGTAAATTTACACTCCTGAAGTAAAATTCCCAGAAAGAAGACAGGGCCAGTTGCTTCTTAAGAAGGTTGGGTCTTGTCTTAGTATCTTTTTATGAAACTGAAGAGAACAAAGGTTTATCTCAGCTCACAGCGAAAGGTTACAGACCATCACTGCGGGGCAGTCAAGGCAACAGGAAGTTGAAGCATCTGGTCACAGCACAGCCACAGTCAAGCAAAGAGAAGTGTATGTTGCTCAGCTAGCTCCTTCTCCACTTACAGTCAAAGATCCCAACCAGGAACGGTTCCACCCAAATGGGCAGATCTTCCCAGCTCAATTAAGGTAATCAAGATAGTCCCCTACAGGCATGCTTAAAGGTCCATCTCCCTGGCAATTCTAAATTCTATCAAGTTGACAACTAAGCATTAACCACGACAGGTCTATAAACTGTCTTCTAAAAACTATAAAATCCCAACATTTTAATATGGATCTTAAGGACGCTCTTAACCGGACCTTTGGTCACCTCTTCCCATCTACTCTCTCTTTTCTCCACCCACACAGTCCTCTTCACCCCTCCAACATGCCCTGCATTCCTCCCTCAGAACTTTTGTACTTACTGTGCCCTGTGAACTATTGCTTCTCTTCTCTGTGGTTTTGATCAAAGTCAACAACACAGGGAGAAGTTTCCCTAAATGCTCTGGGTTACATATTTACCTGCCTTTTTTGTTTGTATGCTTGTTTGTTTATGTTGTTCTTCTCAGCTCCGTGAGAGAAAAGGCTATGCCCCTAATTTGACCACAGCGATATGCCCAGCACACGGGAAGCACTCTGTTCATACTTACATAAGGCTAATAGAGAGCAAGCCCACAAAATTCGCTAATAAAAATTCACAGAAACAGGGATATGTCATTAAGAAATAGAACGATGTAGATCAAAAGGCAGAGCTCACCAGCAACAGTGATAATCACTCAGAGTTGAAATGTGTCCCTGATCTCCACAGCTTTCAGACTGCAAGGGCTAATGCTTGAGACCCAATACACAAACATTTACTGCCTAAGCAGAACTGGGCACACCTTAATGCAGGAATCTGCCTTTGGCACCCACATTCCTCCACAGCAGTGGTTCACAGCCTTCTTAATGCTGTGACCCTTTAATACAGTTTCTAATGTTGTGATGACCCCAACCATAAAATTATTTTCTTTGCTACTTCTAAACTCTAATTTTGCTATTGTTATGAATCGCAATGTAAATGTCTGATGGGATATCCAGGATATCTGATATGCGATCTAGGGTTCCCGACCTAGGTAGAGCACCGCTGTTGCACCCACCTGCTGACTGCTTTGGTGAGCACGGGGTAGAGTTTTAGGAACAGCAAGTATTGGACAAGCGCTCGCTTCGGAAGCGACCCAAGCTCGGATTCCGCCCGCAGCCTTGACGCGGCAGGTGCCATCGCGGTCCCAGCTCTGAGTCGCCCCGGGCGCCCACCCAACAGCTAGCTGGTCGGACACCTGGCCCAAGACGCCGGGCACAGGGCCAGGGCAACCTGACATTTCCTGCCCTACCACAGTCTTCAGCCCGCCGGGCCAGGCCGCCGTGCGCTCTCCCAGAAGCCACAGCATTTGCTCCCGGTCCCTGAGACCCACCCTCCGCGCTCTGCACAGGATTGGAGAGCCGAGGGGCGGGGCGGGGCGGGGCCTGTGCCAAGTCCGCCTGCCGCCTGGGCGCCACGCCTTCTCATTGGCCGGAGCTCTGGTCTCGCGAGAGTAGGTGAGAGCGCGCCAAATTCTCTCCGGAGCCTGAAGAAACTTGGGAACGGAGCGCGATGGTCCTCAGGAACAGTGGACGGAGGCAAGCCGAGCCGGGCGCGGATGGCGAAGGCAGCCGGTGAGAGCCGATGTCCTGCTGAGAAGGCGCCGGCGGTAGCTGCGACCGGAGCAAGCTTGGGCGGGAGGAGTAGAGCGGCAGGCCCGGCGCGCGGTGCGGTGGATAGGGCGGGCTTCCATCTTCACCTTGAGTATTTCTGAACTTGTATCGAGATGCTAACTCACTCCGTACTCCAGTCTGCTTCTCTAGACACATTTATGCCTGTTGTGTGACTTTACTAGAGGAGAATGTCTATTCTCATCAAACAAGAAGGGAACCGGCGAACCTAAGAAAGATTCTGTCTAGTCCAGCTTGGCGAAGTAAATCAATTTATTGGGCTTAAAGAAGCATCGTGGGCACTTGCACCGCCAAAAGCCCCAACTCTTATGCATCAGCTACGGATATTAGAGTATAGTGACTAAAGAGGCTGATGTGTATATTCATATATTGAGATTAATAACACTGCCTAGTGGCAGAAACAGTTGGATGTGTTGTAAGAGAAATATATCAGAGTGCGAGCACTAACTGAGCGGAAGCCCTTTCAGAACTGAGTAGTGACAGTGTTTCCCTTTCATATGTGAAGCCCTGGGTTTGCTGTACAACACCTGCATAGCAGTTCTTCAGTGACAGGTTCCTGAGAGAGTGATGACCAGGGAACGAGAAGATAGAGAAGAAAGTGCAGGATCAGGAGATCTCATACAGGCTGATGGCTCATGCAAGCAGGTTTATTAAGAAGTACAACATCTTTTAAAATTTTTATTTTATGTGCATAAGTATTTGCTTGTAGGTAAGACTCTGTATCACCCGTGTGCCTGGTGCCATGGAGGCCAAAAAAAAAAAAAAAAAAAAAAATGGCATCAGATTTCCTGGAACTTTAATTACAGATGATTTTGAGCTACTGTGTAAGTGCTGAGGATCAAACCTGGGTCCACTGAAAGACCAATGGTCTTAACCACTGAGCTATTTCTTCAAGCTGTAAAAGGAACTTTTATTTGCCTTTTTCAGTTGGTGTCTGGGAGGCTTACTGCCTCCTGTTAACCTAGGCCTAGTCCTAGAAGCTTCTAGCCTCTGTACAATCTAACCTTGGCCTAGAACATTTTCAGCCTCTGAGACTTATTTATTTTTTTAATTTTTTATTTAACTTTTATTAATTATACTTTATTCATTTTGTATCCCCCCCCATAAGCCCTTCCCTCCTCCCCTCCTGGTCCCACCCTCCCCTGAGACTTATTTATTTTAATTTATTTTTATTTTATGTGCATTAGCACTTAGCGCAGTCCTTTACAAGATCCCTTGGAATTGGGATTACAGACATTTGTGAGCTGCCATGTGGGTGCTAAGAATTGAACCCGGGTCCGTTGGAAGAGCAGATCATGCTCTTAGTCACTGAGCCATCTCTCCAGTCCTGAGTCAGTGTGTGTGTGTGTGTGTGTGTGTGTGTGTGTGTGTGTGTGTGTGTAAGTAAGTAAGTAATTTATTTTATTTTATGTGCATCAGCATGAAGATGTCAGATACCTTGGAAATGGAGATAGTTGTGAGCTGCCATGTGGGTGCTGGGACTTGAACCCCGGTCCTTTGGAAAAGCAGACAGTGCTCTTAACCACTGAGCCTTCTCTCCAGCCCAAAACTTACTTCTTAGTAAGATCACCCTTTGTTGTTCTTTCTGATTCTGGGATGGCTAGTTCAACTTAGCTTTTCTGGCTCAAACTCCTCTTCCAGCGTGGCCTCAAACTAACTCCAACAATCTTTTCTAATCTCCTGGCTCCTTCTCATTCTCTGGCTTGTTCCATCTTCACCTGTGTTCTTTCTCGGCAACCTGTCTCTCTACTCTGTCCTAGTAAAAGTGCCTCTTCTCTCTGTCTCTCTCTCTCTCTCTCATTATCCCCTAAGCAGCTTCCCTTTCCTCTCTCTTCTCTTGAGTTGGGTGTATCCTGTTCTGTCAAGTCTTTCTATGATTCATCACTGTTTCTGCCACTCAATGAGACATCACTTTCAAACATGGGTGCTTCCTTCTAAAACTAACTTTATCTTCATTTTTTGGGATTAAAGGCATGTGCCACCACGGTGGGACCTAAGCTTTTCTTGACCTGAAACTTGCTCTATGCCAGGCTGGCTTTGAACTCAGATTTGCTTGCCTGTCTCCTAGATCATACAGAACCTCACATATGACAAACACATACTCTACCACTAAGCCATATAACCAACCAAGCACATGCCCTTATTCATTCAACTTTGCCATGTATTTGATGTATCCCTAGAGCAGGTTGGAAAGCTGTTGTTGCAATAAATGAACAAATAATAATAATAGCTTTTAGAAACTTTATTAATCTTTAAGAATTTGGTTCTATTTGCACACCCACCCTACTCTTCTCCTCAATTCTTGCCAGATATACCCCTCTGCAGCTTGGCAATCTTGTTCTTTTTTTTTTTTTCATTCTTTTAAAATAACTTGTATTCCTAGATGTGGGGACAAGTAATAGCTTTTAGCTTATACTTGTGCTACATGCCCTGTGCTACATGGCATGTACATATACCTGTGCTACATGCTCACTTAATCGGTGCATCAGTCCTGTGAGGTAAGCATGTCTCCTTGAGGCTGTCAGTAGTGGTAAAGAGTATGAGCTCTAGACGTAACTGTGTCCTTTTTCACTGAATGAGGAAGTGGATGGTCCTCATGATGGGTGCTGCCATGAAAGTGAACTGAGAATGCATGCTCAGCGTGCTTTGACACTGAGGTAGTATGTAAGCAGTTGTCTTGGTTTTTAGGTTTCTGTACTATGGCGGAGTAAACAGTAAGGTACGCAGCTTAGAGGAGCCCATACTACGAGGAGATGGGGTCTGAGTAAACAGTTTTCTAGTTTACTTTACAAACTCACTCACTGGAGTGACTTGGGGAGGGTTCTGTGCTTCAAAACTAGTCATACCTCAAAAGTAACCCTTCATTCAGCCCTGGTTTTGAAAAAGATCTGGGTGCAGACCAAAGCTGTTTTTCTCTGGCAAAGCCAGCTTGTGTTTTTAATTAGAGGTAAACCCAAGCAACATGTGCTAGTGCGCCCCTGTAATTCCAGTGCTTTGGAGGCCAGGGCACGAAGATCAAGGCCAGTCTGAGACTCTCAGAAAGAAGCAAGGAGCGCCAGGGGTGGTGCTCCACACCTGTAAACTCACCACTTGGGAAGGGAGTTTTTATTTCTCTGGCATAAAGCTCAGCAGCGCAATTTTGGGCTTTTTGCAGTTTTGGTAACCCAAGAAGCAGTAGCATCCTGACATTACTGGTGTTTTTGTTAGTGTTCTGGTGATAAAATCAATAGGTTGGGGTTGGGGGTTGCCTTTGTTGTGTTTTTCCTAGAAATGCTATTTCTTTTTCATTGAGCCCTCTGTCAGTCTTGATGTTTTTTTTCAGGAATGCACATGCCATGCCACATCAGAAACACGTAGACACCAAGTGTGGTGGCACACACCATTAATCCCAGCATTTGGGAAACAGGCAGATAGATTGCTGTGATTTGGAGGCCAGCCTAGTCCACATAGTGAGACCCTGTCTCAAAAACAAAACTAAATAAAAGAACAAAAGCACATAGATGAAAGTTAAGGTTCTGAGTGGTAAAACCTGGTTGTCTTCTTTTACTTAGGGATGATGGTCCCTCTTCCTCAGTCTCAGCACTCAAGCGTCTGGAACGGAGCCAGTGGACAGATAAGATGGATTTACGGTTTGGTTTTGAGAGGCTGAAAGAGCCTGGAGAAAGGACTGGCTGGCTCATCAACATGCACCCTGTATGTACCTGAATACTGCTCAGCCTTTGCTTCTAAGGGATGACTGCACCTCTCCCTGTAAACATCAACCTTTGTCTAATGGATGCGTGATAGGGAGAAGGAAGCCATTGTCTGAAAAATCTGGTTATTGGAGGCGCTTTGCCTCTCCTGATTAACATGGAGGTCACAAATTGGCCACCATGGTAAGACCAAGATAAATCTGTCAGCTCTCAGCAGAATGCTTTCAAGAATTATTGAAGAAAATGCAGAAAAATCCCCACTGGGGAACTGTGTATAATGTAGTTCTTTTGGTTTGTTTTGTTTTGGTTTTTCGAGACAGGGTTTCTCTGTACTATGGCTCCTGGACTCACTTTGTATACCAGGTTGGCCTTGAACTCACAGAGATCCGCCTGCTTCCCAAGTGCTGGGATTACAGGTGTAGCCCACCAAGCCTGGCTAAACTTTTAATTTGTTTTGTAATGTACATTGGTGTTCTACGGGCATGTATGTCTATGTGAGAGTGTCAGGTTCCCTAGAATTGGAATTATAGACAGTCGTGAACTGCCATGTGGGTGTTGGGAATTGAACACAGGTCATTTAGAAGAGCAGCCAGTGCTCGTAAACACTCAGCCATCTCTCTAGCCCTGTAAAGCAGTTCTTAGGAAGGAGGCTGGTGGTGTTTGTATAGGGGCAAAATAAAGGGCTAGGTATAAGGATTCTGTCTTTACAGTACTCAGTTCTAAAAGATTAGCTTGGAAAGAGCTGTTAGGCCAGGCAGAGGATAATATGCTCATATCCAGTGGTTTTTCCACAGACTGAAATTTTAGATGAAGACAAACGATTAGTCAGTGCAGTGGATTACTACTTCATTCAAGAGGACGGAAGCAGATTTAAGGTAAGCCTCTGACCCCAAAAAACAAAACCTACCCATGACAAGTAAGTTGTCTAAAGTAAGGGTGTTCATTCATTGCATCAGGGAGGAAATGAGGGGCTGTAGTGTGCAGTTGCAGCTCATCAAGATCATGCCCCTGTGAACTTCATCGGTCACATTTAAAATATCCTGAGGGAAGGTAGCTTAAGAGGTTGAACAGTATTGTTTCTTGGGTTCTTGCCCCTGAGAGATGGGCAGATCCAAATTTCATGTATGCAGTATCTTTGTTTTGTTTTTCAGGGCAGGGTTTCTTTATGTAGCCTTGGCTGTCCTGGAACTCAGTCTGTAGAACAGGCTACCCTCAAACTCACAGAAAACCGTCTGCCTGCCTCTTCTTCCTTAGTTCTGGGGTTAAAGGCATGCCCACTCTGACACCCCCGCCACCCAGCTCATGTATCTTTAAAGAGCTGTCAGAGGGGCTAGAGAGATGACCTAGTATTTAAGAGCACAGATTCAATTCCCAGCACTTACAAGGCTGTCTATAACAACGGTCTGTAACTCCAGTTCCAGGGAATCCAATAATACCTTCTTCTGTTGTCTGTGGACATCAGGCAAGTACTTGGTATAGAGACATACATGCACACAAAACACCCATACACATAAAATGAAAATAAATAAATGTTAGAATAAAACTATCACGTCCAAGATACCTTGTATCCAGATTGCTCACAGGTTGCCACTCTGAAATATTTTTTTCCCTTTCTCTCCCTTTTTTCTTTCTTGTCATAAACTTTTGGTGATTTTTATAGGTGGCCTTGCCCTATAAGCCATATTTCTACATTGCAGCCAGAAAGGTAAGTCTGTGCTTGGTAGGAACTGGTCGAATGATCTGTTCCTTGTTTTACCAGTTGGGTTTCAAAACTCTAGGGGGTAAATACAAAGATAGATCTTACTAATGGAAAACACATTAATTCTGATCCTTATCTAGGGTTGTGATCGAGAAGTTTCGTCATTTCTATCCAAGAAGTTTCAGGGTAAAATTGCGAAGTTAGAAAATGTTCCCAAAGAAGATCTGGACTTGGTAAGTATCCCCAGACCTTCCAGGAGTAGATGAGGCTGATGTCCATATTGTCTGTAGCAGACATTATTGGATAAGGCAGAAAGTTGGGTCATTTAATGGGTAGTGGGACAGCCTGAAGATGAGGGATGATAGTTGCTCCCAAAGCTATCTGTAAGGAACTCCGGTGGTATTGCACATGCAAAAGTAAGGTAGGTGCTTTGACTTGTGTTTACCTAACAGTCTTTTCCCTCCTGTTTTTCATTAACTCATCAGCTTGTCCTTTTACTTTATAGCCAAATCACTTGGTAGGCTTGAAGCGGAGTTACATCAAGCTGTCCTTCCACACTGTGGAGGACCTTGTCAAAGTGAGAAAAGAGATCTCCCCTGCTGTGAAGAAGAACAGAGAGCAAGACCATGCCAGTGATGAGTATACAGCAATGCTCTCCAGGTAACTTTCCTTCTCGTGAGCCAGTCACGTCAGAATAGCAAGCTCATAGGAGGCAGGAGCTCTTCAGAGAGACTCCCTTAATGTTTGACTATGTGTAAACATTTTAGATGTTCTTCCTGTTAAATAAATACTGGCTTCCTAACGTTGTATTCTAATTTTTGCTATAGTTCCTCTTACATAGAAGATAGGTTTATGGCTCTTAAGATTGAGTTGCTGTAACAATGAGAATATTTTAGAGAGCTCCCTCCACCATTTTAACACAGTCTATAAAATTTTTTAATCTGTTTGTTTATTTGTTTGTTTTGAGACAGGGTTTCTCTATGTAGTCTTGGCTGTCCTGGACTTACTTTGTAGACAAGGCTGGCCTCAAACTCGCAGAGATCTGCCTGCTTCTCTCTCCCAGAGTGCTGGGACCAGGCATGCACCACTGCACCTGGCTCAGTTTACAAATACTATTATTATCAAGTGTTTTTTTTTTTTTTTTTTTTTTTATAGATGCCGTCTCCAGAGAATCTGGAGTGAACAGAGAAATTTAAGTTCAGAACACCAAGTACTATTATTAAATGTTTAGGTATATTTATAATAGGTCATAGGTAATTAACTTTATATAATTTCAAAAACACTGATTATAACCTTTTGATAAAGAACCAATTTTAGAGCCAGGTGTAGTAGGAGACAGAGGATGTAGTAGGAGACTCAGGAGACAGAGGCAGATGAATCTCAGAATTTGAAGCCAGCAGGGCTATGTAGAGACCCTGTTTCAAAAATTAGGGGTCACTGGTTTTTAATCTTCAGAACCCACATCAAGCTAATGTGTATGTAATCCCAATGTATCTATGGTGAGATCAGAGACAGAAACATGAAAACTCCTAGAAGCTCACAAGCCAGCTAGCTTGGTGTATGCAGCAACAAAACAACAAAAATAGACCTCATCTCAAGAAACAAGACAAGGACCAACACCTCTTGTTTTCCACATGTGCACTTTAGCATACATATATACCCAAACTAAAAAGCAAAAAAAGTCAAAATAAGACCTACTCCCCTCAAAAAATCAGTTTGAGGCTTTGGACATTTCTGTCTATCCCCCAACTCTAATCATCTCTATCTTAGGGCATATTTTAAGATGTAGTTAGTAACTGAGTCTATAGGGACCTTTGAGCTGTCTTTGATGACTGCCATTTTCTCTTTCTCTCTTTTTAATTTAGATTATTTTCTAGGTATGAATGTTTTGCCTGCATGTATGTACGTATGTATGTATGCATGTCAGGCCCCACAAAAGGAGTTGGATCTCCAGAACTGTAGTTACAGATGGTTGTGAGCTGCCATGTATGTGCTGGGAATCAAACTCAGGTTTCGTGCAAGAGCAACAAGTGCTCTAAACTGCTGAGCTGTCTCCCAGCCCCCATTTTTTTCTCTTAAGAAGCCATTTAATTTTAAACTTAGAGTGATGGAGTATATTTTATTTTAACTTAAGGTAAGTATGTGTGTGTTTTACTTAGGATTGAACCAAGAGCCTTGTGCATACCACTGAGCTTTTTCCTCTGTCCCTTCTTTCCTTTAGTTGGTTGGTTGGTTGGTTGGTTGGTTGGTTGGTTGGTTGGTTGGTT
>NW_026590062.1:118071-152694 GCF_907164565.1 Psammomys obesus
GTTGGTTGGTTGGTTGGTTGGTTGGTTGGTTGGTTGGTTGGTTGGTTGGAGTCAAAGTCTCACACTATAACTTAGTTTGGCTTGGAACTCACTATGTAAACCAAGCTGGCCTTATATTAAAAGTTATCCTGGAGGGGAGGAGGGTGGGGCTTATCGGGGCATACAAAGTGAATAAAGTGTAGTTAATAAAAAAAAGAAAGAAAGAAAAAAAAGTTATCCTGCCTTAGCTTCCCAGTTGTTAGGCTACTGAGTGGCTATTCCGGTGAAATACTATCTTTCTACTTGAATATAAGACTTTTGTAGAAATTGTTGACATTAGCCAGTCGCTTCACTAAAAGTTAAGCTTTGTGCTGTATGATATCTCATTAACACTTCACTTCTATAGGATAATCTAGTTACTGTCATCCTCATTTTCTTAAGAAAGGGATGTTCTGCAAAGATGGGCTACATTTGTTCACACTGCAGCTGTCCACGGTCTCTTTGGTGCCAACTCATTTCTCCAGCCTTGCATGGAGCAACCTGCTAGTAGGCACTCCCCCAGTACCTAGTAGATCATAATTGAGTTAGTGGCTTTCTGTGCTTGCTTACCAGTATTCTACAAGGAGGCAATGTAATTACTGATGAGGAAGAAAGCTCTAAGAAAATAGCTGACCAACTGGACAACATAGTGGACATGCGGGAATATGATGTTCCTTACCACATCCGTCTCTCCATTGACCTCAAAATCCATGTGGTAAGGGGAAGTGACTGTTGCTTGAGTTAAGTTCCTAAGAGCCAGGAGATGCTGTGGATAAATCTGCACAGAAATTGATTTTTCTGAAGCCAGCAAGATGGCTTGGTGGGCAAAGGCTGTGAAGTCTAATTACCTGAGTTTGATCCCAGGACCCACATGATAGAAAGAGAGAACCAACTCTTGCAAGTTATTCACTGAATTTCAGAGTACCTACACACACAAAGTAAATATAATATAATAAAATATAAAGCCTGTGTTAAAGAAATAGACATTTCTAGGGGGTGGAAAGATGGCTCAGTGGTTAAGAGCACCACCTGCTCTTTCAAAGGACCTGGGTTTAATTCCCAGCACCCATGTGGCAACTCTAAACTGACTATAAGGCCAGTTCCAAGGGATCTGACACCTTCACACTAATGCACATTAAATAAAAATTAGATAAATTTTAAAAAGTTTAAAAAAAAAAAAGAAATAGACATTTCTGGATAGAGAACTCTTTAGTTAACGTATGCTTTGTTATTCTTCAGGCTCATTGGTACAATGTTAGATTTCGAGGAAATGCTTTTCCCGTGGAAATTGCCCGACGAGATGATCTTGTTGAACGACCTGTAAGTTTTTACATTTCCTAAGTCTGAAACTAATTAGGGAGTAGATTTCTTTTTCATCAGTCTCTAACCTAAAAGCATATTGTTTTCACTCGGGTGTTAAGCACAAACATCAGTATTTGAACTAGACCAGATTTGATGAGAGTTAGATTTGTAAGTAAAAGTATTAGTTCGTGTTTCACTTTTAGTCCTTAGGAAAATCTTTGTCTTTGGTTTTCTAGTTTCCAAGGTGAAATGTTAGCTCCAACACAGTCATTTGCTAGTGCTGTCCTAAAGTTCAAGGGAGACAGGCATGTTAAGGAGCTTTGGGACTGAAATGGTGTGCCAGTAGCTTTATTGCTTATGTATTTTCATTTTCATACCCTCAAAAAAAACCTCACTATGGGGTTTTGTTATTATTTTGGGATATGTATGGTTATTTTGTTTATAGTGCTGGTAATTGAACCCACGCTGAATATGGGTGTCCAAAGGATGTATCCAGACCTGAATTCATGTATATTTTGTCTTTCTAGGACCCTGTGGTTTTGGCATTTGACATTGAGACAACCAAACTGCCTCTCAAATTTCCTGATGCTGAGACAGACCAGATTATGATGATTTCCTATATGATTGATGGCCAGGTGAACAGAATCTCTTTTGGGGAAACTTAAAATGCTTTTTGTGGGGTTCTGTTACTTTTTTTGAGGCAGGGTCTCACTATGTGGCTCAGCTTGGCATCATACTCTTGGTGGTCCTCCTGCCTCAGACTTCAGAGTTCTGGGATTACAGGCAGGTAGTACTATGCCTAGATCACCTTTATGTTGTTATGGAGCTCTTTGAACTTAGTTTCTTGAGAAGCTTGTGGGTGGGCTGGGAGTCTCTGTCTCAGCTTTTCTGTGGCTGACTTGCAGTGTCTGCTCATGAACTTTACCAGGGCTACCTCATCACTAACAGGGAGATTGTTTCAGAAGATATTGAAGATTTTGAGTTCACCCCTAAGCCAGAATATGAAGGTCCCTTTTGTGTCTTCAATGAACCTGATGAGGTAAAGAAACTTTCTATAGAAACTGCCTGGTGTTTGTTATAAGATTTGAAAAGGCAAACTTGGGCTCACGTGCTTGTTGCTCAGTGAGCTTCCTCTTCCATGGCCAGGCTAGAGTCGGTCCTGGGCATATAGGCTGACATGAGACTGCTGCTTCTGAGTGCTTGGGGAAGTACTTGCAAGTTGCTGAAAGCAGAGAAAAGTTCACACTGACTTCTGTGATTTGTTGAACTCAGGTCCATCTGATCCAGAGATGGTTTGAGCATATCCAGGAGACCAAACCTACCATTATGGTCACCTACAATGGGGATTTTTTTGACTGGTGAGTCCAGCTTCCTGTTGTGGATAACTGTTAGGGAGGGGTGGGAGAGGAGCAGCTCTGCCTGGTGGTATCAGTGTTTTTCTCATTTTCACAGAGAAGTGCATGTGATCACTGTCCACTTCACTCCAGTGTCTCCTGAGAACAGTCTGCCTGTGTTCAAGAAGGATCAAAGGAAGAATTACAGACCTGTTTACCCCCATTGCTTGTCTCTTTTGTTGTTAGGCCATTTGTGGAGGCTAGGGCAGCAATTCATGGCCTGAGCATGTACCAGGAGATAGGTTTCCAGAAGGATAGCCAGGGGGAATATAAGGCGCCACAATGCATCCACATGGACTGCCTCAGGTATGTATATACCACACAGTAGGCAGCTCGCCACTGTGACCCCATCAGTGCTATATGAGGGTTTCTTGTACAGACCATTGACACATCTATTGCGAGAGGTGATTTGCCTCCAAGAAACAGCTTTGGGTCACAAGGATTTGTTGTCTGCTTGTTTCTAGTCTTCCATTTAGTCAACAAGAATGGAAATAGCCTGCAGGGTAGACAAGCCAGGCTAAAAAGAAACAGGTAGAACAAGATTCTGATACTTACATAGATGAGCAGAGTGAAGGACCAGGCTGTTCCCACAGGTTATATGGAGTCAAGGTGAGCTCAGTATGCTCATGCTGACTAAAAGCAAGTAGGTATCAGAGGTACTGAAGTGATGTTTGTAGCATAGATCCATGTAGGCAGGAAGACATGTGAATACACAAATGGAAAGAGCAAGCTGAAGAGGATGGCATCTAAACTGGGCAAAGAGATGAGTTCCATCAGCCACCATAAATTAAAGTCTGCTGTTTGTTTTACTGATATTTCAGCCTTTGGGTTAGAGGGATGCCAAGAGGTTAGGACTGCTTCATATAATAGCAGGTAGCAGCTTGACCAAAGGCAGTGGGTGAAGAAAGACCTACACTCAGGTTTGCTAATGTGGGCTGGGCCTTTAGGGATTGTGGGGTGCTTAGAGGTCTCTGTGCTTAGTTGACTTGGAATGGTAAAGAGTAGTTTTAAGGTAAGAGGATTATGTTGCAATCAGGCTGGTGTGGAAGCCTTTGTTCACATGGAGGAGACCAAGATTAGATGGTGTCACCTACACTCATAGGCTTGGTTGAGATTTGCATTATAAATTAGGAGCTCATTCTGAGTCTTAATAGGTGGTGAACTATAAAGATTAGAAGTGTAATGAGAGGCAAAGGCCTGAAAATCTGCAAAGGAAGGGGCTATGGAGAATTTGTTGAGAGAGTATCCAGCTGGTAGTACAGAGGTCGTGGGAGACAGAGACTAGATATGGCCACTGGACAGTGTAGTCCTGGGGAAGGGATTGGTCATAGGCTAGATGGACTTTGGAGGCAGAAGTAGGAAGGGGAGATAGGTTCTATGTTGAGGGGGATGTTGTCTTCATGTGTATGTACATGTAGAGGCCAGAGGTCAGTGTCAGGTGTCTTTCTTCGTTGCTTTCTACTTTATATTTTGAGATACAGGGCCTATCAGTGAACTTGGAACTTGCTCCTTTTCCTAGACTGGCTCATCACTGACTCTAGGATCCACTTGTCTCCCCTCCTTTGGCAGTGTAGTTACAGACTCAAACCAACAAGCATAGCTTTTACATGGGTGCTGGGGCTCTCAACACTTGTATGGCGGGGCACTTTACACACTGAGCCATCTTCTGAGCCTTAGAAGGTGTCTTCTACAGAGGAAGAAGCTCTCTTTTGAGAGAGCTCATACTGAAAAGACAGTGTAACAGGAAAGATAGCCAGGTAGTTTATGAAATAATGTTTGAAAGGCCTAAGGGATTTTTGCTGTATTGCCTTTTCATTTCTCCACAATAAGAGGCTGAGTTCTTTGCTAAAAGTGGAGGGTGAGGGAAGGGGTACAAAGGATTCCCTGATATTTATGTGTACTTTGTCAGTGCATCTGAGATTCAAGTGGAGGTTTTATGAGGAATCTTGGTTCCTTCAATGTCTCCAAAACCTACATTTTTATGTGTTCTGTCTGGTTTTGCCATCCTTTCTCTAACCATCATCTCTTGAATTTGTCCTCTTGCCAGGTGGGTGAAGAGGGACAGCTACCTTCCTGTGGGCAGTCATAATCTCAAGGCAGCTGCCAAAGCCAAACTTGGCTATGACCCTGTAGAGCTGGACCCTGAGGACATGTGCCGTATGGCCACTGAGCAGCCCCAGGCACGTAAGCCCATTTGCTCTTCTATCTGAAGTCATAGATACTGTGACCTGGAGAGGCTAGGTACCTGGGATGTGGGTGCTAGCTTTTCCTACGTGGCACATTCCAGCTCAGCCTTGCCCCTCCCTGAACTTTACATACTGTGTTTCATGAATTTTGTTTTGTTTTGCGGGTGGGGGGGTGTTTTGTGTTTTGTTTGGACCCTTCGTTTTTAATGGTCTTGCTCTCATTTTCTCCCCAGACTTTGGCTACTTACTCAGTGTCAGATGCTGTTGCCACTTACTACCTGTACATGAAGTACGTCCATCCTTTCATTTTTGCCCTGTGCACTATTATTCCCATGGAACCTGATGAGGTTAGTGGCGCTGATGAGGTGGGATGGTCCTGGAAACTGATAGTGAACTCTTGGGTGTGGCTTCATGTGGCTTTACTGAATCTTTCTATAGTCTGGGGCCTCCGGAAGCAGGGGCTTCTGATGCTGGCTACAAATTTTTTCTTTCACATGGCAGTCAAGGTTAGAAGCCTTTCTGGTGGTCGTGGACTTTGCTTAGGAGTCAGGACTTTTGACAGAGATTTGGGGTAGGCATGTACAACTAGATGCTGCATCTTCCCCACAGGTGCTGCGGAAGGGCTCTGGAACATTGTGTGAAGCCTTGCTGATGGTGCAAGCTTTCCATGCCAACATTATCTTCCCCAATAAGCAAGAGCAGGAGTTCAACAAGCTGACAGATGATGGCCACGTGCTGGATGCTGAGACCTACGTGGGGGGTCATGTGGAAGCACTAGAGTCTGGTGTCTTCCGAAGTGATATTCCCTGCCGGTTTAGGATGGTATGCCTCCTTCCTAAGTCTTCTGGGGTTCTGCTTTTTTCCACTCTTGTCCTATTGTGAAACCCAAAAAGCCATGGCCACTTCTGTCAGGGTTAATTTCTCTAGCTCAATACCACTCCCACCCCCAACCATTTATATAGGATGAACCTCCAGCTGAGTGTGGTGCATACACCTGTAATCCCAGCACTCAGGGAGACAGAGGCAGGTGGATCGCTGTGAGTTCAAGGCCAGCCTGGTCTACAAAGTGAGTTCAGGACAGCTAAGGCTACACAGAGAAACCCTGTCTTGAAAAACCAAAAAGAAAAAAAAAAAAAGCATCCAGCCAGTGATTCTCTGCCACACCCTGCCAGAGAATGTGTCACACTAGCAGCAGATTGAAAGATCTATCTGACCTGTGCCTTTTCGTGTCTTATCCTAGAATCCCGCAGCCTTTGATTTCCTGCTGCAGCGAGTTGAAAAGACTATGCGCCATGCTATTGAAGAAGAGGAGAAGGTACCTGTGGAAGAAGCGACCAACTTTCAAGAGGTAGCCATCTAGGAAGCAGGGAATCGGCCTATATTTGGCTCTGCTCTTTTTTTTTTTTTACATTCCTAACGCATCCCAGGCTCTTGATGTGGTTTTGTCATACTATCTTTGGACCTGCTGTTCTATCTTCAGTACCTTATTGTATCTCGTTCTTTGGCTGGGGTGGGTGGGGTATGGAACTTGTTTTTGTTGTTTTGAGTTTTGTTTTTTTTTTTTTTCTTTTTGTTTTTCAAGACATGGTTTCTCTTTGTATCCCTGGCTGTCCTAGAACTCACTCTAGACCTAGACCAAGCTGACCTCAAACTCAAATATCCATCTGCCTCTGCCTCCTGAGTGCTAAGATTAAAGGTGTGCACCATCACCACCCAGTGTACCTAGTTCTTAGGTTGGACACCAACATTCTTTTGTTTTCCCCTTCTCTATAGGTGTGTGAGCAGATTAAGACCAAGCTCACCTCCCTAAAAGATGTTCCTAACAGAATTGAATGCCCTCTAATCTACCATCTAGATGTGGGGGCCATGTATCCTAACATAATCCTTACAAACCGCCTGCAGGTAAGACCTTACTTCCCAAATCATAATTTTCTCTCTTTGCACACCCAAGTTTTGTTCTGACCCTCCCTCCTTTTATAGCCTTCTGCCATAGTGGATGAGGCCACCTGTGCTGCCTGTGACTTCAATAAGCCTGGAGCAAATTGTCAGAGGAAGATGGCCTGGCAATGGAGGGGAGAATTCAGTGAGTGTCAGACCATAAAGGGTGCTCAGCAGGGCAGGACAGACCTAGATTCTGATCTTGATATCTGTCTCATCACTTCCTTTCCAGTGCCAGCCAGTCGCAGTGAATACCATCGAATCCAGCATCAGCTGGAGTCAGAGAAGTTCCCCTCTTTGTTCCCAGAGGGGCCAGCACGGGCCTTTCACGAGCTGTCCCGTGAGGAACAAGCTAAATACGAGAAGCGGAGGCTGGCAGGTGAGCAAGGCCACAGCTTGAAAAATAGTGGCCCCTTTGATTAGAGGTATGGGCACATTGCAGTTCTAGGGCAGTAGGATTTTAATTGTATTCTTTCTGTAGGGATTCCTTTTCTTATTTCTTCTTTACAAAGTTCAGGAAGTAACCTTTTGTCACAGTATTGGTATCAAGTTGACAGTCCTCAGGTACTGTTGTTCTCTTTTACAGTGATGATTATTAGCTGTGTGTCTGGGTTTTTCATTCATTTATGTTACCTTAGGAAAGTGAACTCCTTTAGCATCCCGGTGTCCCAGGTTGCTCTTTTGTTATCAGCTACCGTTCCAACACTATGAATTGTCTTAGATTATTGCCGGAAAGCCTATAAAAAGATCCATATGACCAAGGTAGAAGAACGACTAACCACCATCTGCCAGCGGGAAAACTCATTTTATGTGGACACAGTGCGGGCCTTCAGAGACAGGCGCTATGAATTCAAAGGGCTGCACAAGGTGGGTCAAAATAGACTGGTTTCTGAAGTGAGAGGGTCTTGGTTTGGCTCTGTGGAAACATCTTGGTCTGTAGCCAAAGTATGTGGGTTGGGATGCTGTGAGCTGCCATTATGCCTTTGACTAATAAATGTACAGTGGTTTATAAACTTAAAGAATTAATGACTAGAAAGGATGCAAATTGTTTGTCATGGCCTGAGCCCTTAGAACCATGCTGAGTAATTGTTTCAGAAATAATTATGTACAGCTGTACCTGCAAAAGGCACTAGCTGAGCTGATAAAGTCTGACTAAACTAGATATGCCCATGAGTTGACTGCTTTTCCAATAAAGCAAGTAAGTAGTCCTTACAGACTCTAAGGCCAACATACACACTGGATTTGATCCTGTGGTTTGCTCACCTCTGATTGAAAGGAATTAAGGAAATTATTTTTTTCTTTTCTTTCTCTTTAAAATTTTACTATTATATGTGTATGGGTGTTTTGCCTGAATGCATGTTTATACACCGCTGTGTGCTTGGTACCTGTAGAGATCAGAAGAAGGTATCTGGTCCCTTGGTGAGAAATGTGTGAACCACCATGTAATGCTGGGAATTAAATCTGGGTACTATGAAAGAGCAGCCCGTGCTGTTAACCACTAAACCGTTTCTATCCAGCCCCAGGAGGAATGTTTTCATGTTCATAGTTCATCTCTTGGTGTAAAACTTATCTCCCTGTACAGAGGTTAAATGGTTTCTTCTATTTTATAAGATATATTGCTTTTACCAGAAGCCACTAAAAAGTAAAAGCTTTATGTTCTGAGAGCCCTTCCCTTGATGCTAGTTTTGGTGAGATCCCTGCTGTGTTGGCCCTTGTTCTCTGTGCTGTTCGGATGCACAGTCCTCATCACTCTCATCACTATTATTCTCCTTTTAGAGTGGTGAGATATACATATGAAGTTTAACATTTGTATGTGTGCAGTCAAGTGGCATTTGTTAGTGCACCTGTCACTACTCTCTTCAAAGCTCTTTATCTTCCCTATTATTCAAACTTTCATTGCTGTGACCGAGTACTTAACATCACTTAAGAGTTATTTTTGTCTCATAGTTTCATAGATCTCAGCCCATAGTTGGCTGACTTTGTTTTTGTTGTTGTTTTGTTTTTGAGACAAGGTTTCTTTATGTAGCTTTGCCTATCCTAGAACTAGCTCCGTAGACCAAGCTAGGCTCAGATTCACAGAGATCCGCCTGCCTCTGCCTCGGGAGTGCTGGGATTAAAGGCCACCACCTCCTGGCTGGCTTTGTTTCTAAATCAAGATGACAAACTTGATGGTAGGCGTGGGAGATAGATGACACATGGAATGAAGGAGATGTGCTAAGGTATTGACAGGTGGCAGTCGAAAAAGGGAGTGGTCTTCATTTTTAGAGTTCCCTGGATTTAAAAGTTGTTCTTTTGTTTTTTTGTTTTTTTAATTTTTGTTTTATTTTCTGTGTTTGAATGTTTTGCTTGCATGTATGTATGTGTGTATACCTGATACCCAAGGAGGTCAGAAGAGGATAGCAGATCCACTAGAACTAGAGTTACAGACAGTTGTAAGCTGTCATGTGGGTGCTGGGAAACGAACTCTGGTCCTCTCTAAGACCCACTGAGTTATCTCTCTAGCCCCATATTTGAAAGTTTTTAATGTTGAAAATTTAGGCTCTTGACCTTTGTGGACTGGAATTGGAGATGCAGTGAGGAACTTAGGCACCCGGTATACTTGCAGGTGTGGAAGAAGAAGCTCTCAGCAGCTGTAGAGGCCGGTGATGCATCGGAGGTGAAGCGCTGCAAAAACATGGAGATCCTTTATGATTCACTGCAGTTGGCTCACAAGTGCATCCTGAATTCCTTCTATGGCTATGTTATGCGCAAAGGGTATGGGCCACATGCCATAAATGAACAGGGAGGGAATGAGCAAGCTGTAATGACCAAAAAGCAAGAAGCTGGGGGGTGTCTTCAGGTTTTGATGGAGCAAGCAGATGAATGGGAATGTTCTTCGTGCTCACAAAATGGTGGCACAGGCTTGACTGGGACTGGGCCCATGAGAGTAGGGTTCCCATTGGCTCAAGGGTCTAGGTGTTGAGAAGGATGCTTTCCATTGTACACCTTAAGCACAGTGGGCTGGAGATAAGATTTGGTCATTTTGACTTTTTTGTATTGCTGTATCATCATTGCGGTAGAAAGGGCTTTTAAGTATTGTTTAATAGCATCAGTTTACTTAAGGGGTGGGCAGAGGAATGACCAATGAAGGGCATAGAGCATGACTGATGGGCTGAGGTCTCAGGCAAGGTGGAGATTTCTAGGAAGAGAGAATAGGACATGGTTTGAGGGGTATGGCCAGTAGGACCTGGGCTCTATACCTTGGACAAAGCTGGCTGGGGCCTCTGGGAAAACAGATCAATAGAATGAATGTTCAGGAACTTAGAGGAAAAGAGTGTAAACCTGTAAACCTGTAGAAAACTCCATAGAAAAGGAAAGACAACTGACTGGAGTTGATTTTGAGGAGGTCATATGTATTTGTGTTTCTATTTTGGGGTTTTAAAAGATGTGGATATGGGGGTGGGCATACACATACTAGTGTTCATGTAGAGGTCAGAGGACAACTTTACAAAGAGTCAGTTCTCTCTTACCATAAGAGTACATTGTGTCTAACTCAGGTCATAAAGGGTGGTAACAAGTGTATCTACCCACTGAGCCAGTTTACCAGCCCTATTTGTTGATTTTTAATTAGAGTGGATGTGCTAAATGCTGCTGGGTCAGAATGAAGAGGGAGAGGCTTGGATAGCTCCATTGATTGGTAAGGCTTCTTGAACCTGAATCTGAGAGTCCAGGGTTCAGTTCCCTGCTACCTTTCAAGGCAGCCCCTGGAAGTTTAAGAGTGGCTAAGACTGTGGCCAAAAAGAGAAGAAAAGAGAGCACTGAGAAAAAGAAAATGAAACAGAATGAAAAGGGAACAGGGAAGAAGTCTAAGCCCAGAGAATGAGGTAGACGGCAGATTGAGCTGGCAAGAGACTGAGAACAGGTATCCAGATATAGGCTTAGAGTTTCTGGAAACAGGTAGGTGAGGGTAGGGCTTGGGAAGAGCTATGACAAGAATGAAAAAGGCATGGGATGGAGTAGAGTGGGATTGAGGTCTTGCTGGCACTGAAATTATGAACTGATATGTGGCAGCATGTTAACCCTTTTGGAGCCACACTGGCTACCCTAAACTAGAAATAGAAGTACCCTTAGGACAAAGCCAAATTGCACCTTTCTCTATCCTGCTTCTAATATGTTTGGCTATTTCATCTCTCCTGGGAATATCTTCCCTCCTTTGATTCCCTGTGGAGGGAGCCTTCTGTCAGTCCTGCTCACCATAGACTGTGGTTGTCCTTTCCAGAGCTCGCTGGTATTCCATGGAGATGGCTGGTATCGTTTGCTTCACTGGAGCCAACATCATCACCCAAGCAAGAGAGCTGATTGAGCAAATTGGGTGAGTGTGGCCTGGTGAGAGCTGATTGAGCAAATTGGGTGTGTGTGGCCTGGTGTTAGCTGTAGGGCTTGCACCACAGGGGTGCAGGAGGAGCAGTAATAGAAGATCGTAAAAACTGGGAAACCAGAACTGGGTTTGATATTGTCATATTTGAGGTATTCAACACCTGGCTTTTAAGGACTTGGGACCATGGCCCTGTGTCTATGAACTTCACTCCTTTCTTTGAAGGAGGCCCTTAGAATTGGACACAGATGGAATATGGTGCGTCCTACCCAATAGCTTTCCTGAAAATTTTGTCATCAAGACAACCAATGTGAAGAAACCCAAACTGACCATCTCCTATCCTGGTGCCATGTTGAATATCATGGTCAAGGTGAGTGGGTCTGCAGCAAGAAAGCACAAATCTGACCTCTGGCCTGTCCCCAGTGCAGATATTTGGAAAGATCTTAGCTGGTGATGTTTTCGGTCCTCTACAAAAACTACCCATCAGTGACGCTCTTTTTCCCAATTTCCTCAGCTGTTATGGTCAGTAATCCTAACCAAACTGATGAGTTTCTGGTTCAGTGGGAGACCCTGTTTTAAAAGACAAAGTGAGGGAGGGGAGGATGGAGAGATGGCTCAGTGGTTAAGAGCACTGGCTGTTCTTCTAGATGTCCTGAGTTCAATTCCCAGCAACCACACATGGCTCACAACCAAATATAATGGGATCTGATGTTCTCTTCTGTCATGCAAGCATACATGCAAATAGAGCACTTGTGTATAAAAGTAGAGAACAGGTGTCCAGCGTCAACCTGGCCTTCATATGCACACATACAAACATATACCACACACAAACAGTGCAGAAAAACTTGTTTATGCCTTTCAGACTGTTTCCCCTAATGTTAACATCTACCTAAAATATATGGTCATCAAAATGAAAAAATGCATGTTGACATAACCTGTAACTAAATTACAAATTATTTGGAGTCCCCAGTTTCCAGATGCCCATACTGTGTCTTCTTTAGCCTAGACAGTACATTGAACTTTGCTAGTCTGAATTTTTTTTTTTTTTTTTTTTTTCTGCTGTCAATTTGGAGGTCTCATTATAAGACTGTTATTTGGGTTTCCTTGGAGAAATATCATGGGGGTGGTGCCTGATCACTTCTCCATCTTGGGGAACATTGGCTCTGTTGCCAGGTTGTCCACATCAGCCGGGCATCTCTATAGGGAGGTTCCCCAACTCCCTGTTCACATGCTGTTTTTTGCTCAGTAATCACACCCAAGGATGACTGTTCTCCTTTAAGGAATTAGTATCAAAGAGCATCTGGGCATATGCTAGAGCCACCACAGTTAGTAACAAGTGTGAAGGCATGTTTTGAAGTGCTCCTTAAATTTTATAACTCCTGGCTTTTACATGTGTCGGGAGTGTCACTTGTACAACTGTAAGTTTCCTGTGTTGGTGTTTATTCATGAGCACTTGCTGTTTACCCCATTCCTTCTGTTTGCTCATTGGAGTTCTATAAGGGATAGTCGTTATCCTTCTCTCTCATTTATATTCTCCTGCTTGTTCATTGCTGATTTACAGCATCATGGATTTATGGGCATCATTCATACTTAGGATGATAATCCAGTATGATTCTCATATCTTTTCTTGCTGAGTTTGTTCCTAGCTGGCTACAAGGACACACACTGTTTCCCTTTTTGGATCCTGTGTTTGGAACATTTTCTTGCTTAGTGCTGTAAGATACTCCAGCTTTAACTTGTATTTTCCCTGTCTTAGCCCTAGAGTGAAGCATTTCTTTAAGGAGCTTTTCTCCTCCATGGAAACCCTGACGACTCTTGATGTGTTTTTGTACTATCTTTTTGCCTTTTCCAGAAGGCTACATATATAGAGACATATAACATGCAACTCAGACCTTGTAAATTACAGTTGAGACTTGGTATGTTGCTGTGTATGTCAGAACCTTCTGCTTTCCTGCTACCAGTTGTGTCCTTTGTATGGTAGAGCTTGTTTGCTGACCAACCAATCCCTGAGGAGAAAAAGTGATTCCTGGGTATGAGCTCTTAGGAGTGAGGTTGCCTTTCTTGTTATTGGTTCTTAGGAAGGCTTTACCAACCATCAGTACCAAGAACTAGCAGAGCCTTCCTCTCTCACCTATGTCACCCGCTCTGAGAACAGCATCTTTTTTGAAGTAGATGGACCATACCTTGCTATGATCCTTCCAGCCTCCAAGGAAGAAGGCAAGAAGCTGAAGAAAAGGTAGGAATCTCAGAGTCTTATGTTTTGTAAAAGAAATGCAGTAGATGGATAAAACTTAAAAACTTAGAAAAAATGGACCTGGAGCCATAATGAGAACACTTGGGTGAGGTTTTGCTTTGCTGTTTGTTTTATTTACTCAGTTGGGAGGAAGAATTGGATGCTGATGTGCTAGCCTTCTTTTCTTTTATTCTGGTTCTGTGAGCAATGACCCTTTAACACATTCCAGTTTGCTAAAGCGTTAATGTAAGGGGTGGAGGATGCTGCTTGCTGCCTCAAAAGTGACAAGAGAGTCGAGCAGTGAAGAAGGAAGGTGGGGGGAGACAGAAAGTACCCAGAACCCTTAAGTTTGTTTCTCTGTTGTGCCTCCCTTGCTTTTCAGATATGCTGTATTCAATGAAGATGGTTCCTTGGCTGAACTGAAAGGTTTTGAGGTGAAACGCAGAGGGGAGTTACAGCTGATTAAAATCTTCCAGTCCTCAGTATTTGAGGCCTTCCTCAAGGGTAGCACACTGGAGGAGGTGTATGGCTCTGTGGCCAAGGTGGCTGACTACTGGCTTGATGTGCTCTATAGCAAGGTAAGGCTACACCTGCCTCTGCAGCTGGCTCTCAGGAGTGAGCATCTCTCAAGGAATTGGACTTGTATACTAGCCTCTTGAGAACCAGGTAACAGGTGAACCTGGGTCACTTTACTAAACCTTAGCTTCCTTAGCTCTGGCACCCTTAAGTTCCCTAGCTTTGTAGAGTGCCAGCATGGTAATAAAAGGAGTCATTGGAGGAAAACTTAACAATTATGAAATCAATTTTTTTGAAGTTTTTGGGATTTTTTGTTTTAGTTTTTATTTGTTTTGTGTGTGTGTGTGTGTGTGTGTGTGTGTGTGTGTGTGTGTGTGTGTAGTATGTGTGCATCTGCTGTCCTCAGAGGTCAGAAGACAGCATCAGATCCCCTAGAAGTAAAAGTACAAGGCAGTTGCAAGCTGCTATGTAGAACCAGACCCAGGTCCTCATAAGAGCAACAAGTGCTCTTAATTGTAATGTTGAGCTGTCTCTCCAGGCCCCTTCTTAAAAACTCTCAAAAATTTTATGTTCCTTCCACCATGTGGGTGCTGGGAATTGGACTAGCAAGCCTTCAGACTTGGTGGCGAGTACCTTTACCTACTGAACCATCTTGCTGGCCCTGATTTTTTAAAGTCTTAATGTTCACATAATTTTGTTTTTTTGAGATAAGAATCTCACTGTATAGCCCTGGCTGTCCTGTAATCTGGTATATAGACCAGGCCAGCCTTGAACTCATAGAGATCCATCTGTCTCTTCCTCCTAAGTGCTGAGATTAAAAGTGTGTACCACCACACCCAGCTGCACATTTTTGTAATTTATCTCCAACATTACAAAAGAAAGAAAAGGAGGGAATGCAAAGCAATACTACCATGCCTTTAGTTTTGTCTTGGAATGCTTGACTATTTCTGTATTGTGTGTTATGAGCCACTTATCAGTCCATCTGCTTGCACAGTTCCATCTGTGAGGAAGTTTCAGAATCCCATTGTTCCAGCCAGTGTCACATGAACCTCAATCCTTTTGGACAGATGTCACCTTATCTTCTGTCTTGGGCATAATTATTCTCCACACAGTATGGCTTTGGCACTTATTGCTCATGCATATTTCTTGATAGTTTGTGCATGACTTAAGATAAAAAGTAGAGTTTTATTTGCCTTTTGTTTTTCAAATGACATTTATTTTGAGGGTGGGGACGCGGTGACGAAGTGTGCATGTAGAAGTCAGAGGACAGCTTGTAGAAGATGGTTCTCATCTTACATCATATGGGTCCTAGTCCTAGAGGATTAAATTCAAGTTATCAGGAGCTGGAGAGATGGCTCAGTGGTTAAGAGGACCATGGATTGAGTCCTAGCACCCATGTGGTAGCTCACAATTGTCTATAATTTTAGTTTCAAGGAACCTGATGTCCTCTTCTGACCTCCATGGTTACAAGACACACAAATGATACACAGACATGCATTCAGACAAAGCACTTATACACAAATTTTAAATGAAAAAAAACAAACAAAAAAACAACAACAACAACAACTCAGGTTGTCAGTCTTGGCAGGAGGCACTTTTACTCACTGAATCATCTTGCCACTGCCCTATCCCCCACACACTTTTAATACAGTGCTAGGGCTCTAACCAAGGGTACTAGGGTCTTTTTTTTTTTTTTTTTTTTTTTTTTAATGACATTACCAATTAGAAATCCAAAGCCTTCTTTAGCTTTTCAGAGCAGAAATATATAAGTATAATCCCACAGAATCGAAGTTAATAAGGCCTGCATTTTTCTGGCATCTATTGTTTCTTTCTCTAGGCTGCTAACATGCCTGATTCTGAATTGTTTGAGCTGATTTCTGAGAACCGCTCCATGTCTCGGAAGTTAGAAGATTATGGGGAGCAGAAGTCTACATCCATCAGCACAGCAAAGCGCCTGGCTGAGTTTCTGGGAGACCAAATGGTCAAGGATGCTGGACTGAGCTGTCGCTATATCATCTCCCGAAAGCCAGAGGGGTCTCCTGTCACTGAGAGGTAAAAGCCTCTTTATTTATTTTTTTTTTAAGATTTATTTATTATTTATACAACATTCTGCCTGTACACCAGATCTTACTATAGATGGTTCTGAGCCACCATGTGCTTGCTGGGAATTGAATTCAGGACCTTTGGAAGAGCAGCAAGTGTTCTTAACCTCTGAGCCATCTCTCCAGCCCCTAAAAGCCTCTTTAAAGAGTTAAACAGATGGGTACATACCTGTAAACCTGGTATGCAAAAGCCTAGGGCCAGAAAATTTTGAGTGTTGGACAAACCTGGGCAACTTAAGAGACTATCCCAAAGGAGGGAAAAAGTATAATGATGTACATTTGTAAGTCCAGTATTTGGAAAATTAAAGGGTTCATGAGTTCAGTGTTAGCCTAGACTGTATAATGAGTTTGAGGCCACAACAGGCTGGGTTACATAGTCATTCTGAAGCGTTAAGCACACACAGACACTCACACAACACTGCCTTTGCAAATCCACATCTGTAGTGGAGCCTCTGGATCCTCACAATAGAGATTCCATAGGAAGACTGTGGATCTGGTGGCTGTTGAAAGAAGCACTACCTGATATGGTAGTAAATGCCTTTAAATCTCAGCACTTGGAAGGTAGAGACAGTTGACTCCCTGTGAGTTCAAGGCCAGCCTGAGCTACATAAGAAGTTCCAAACCAGCTAGTGCTACCAGTGTGACCTAGTCTCAGAAAAAAACTCAGAAAAAAATCTGCCTCTGTCTGATGCAGATCAGGTCATAGCAAGGCCTTCTGGGACCCAGGTGGGACCCTGGAAAAGGAATGCTGAGTCTGGAGAACTTTGGTTTGAAGGGAGTCAGCCTCTCTTGGATGGACATAGATCTGAGTATCTTGGAAGGGCGGAGCCTGGCTACAAATAGAGAGACAGCTTGATGGCGAGAGGGCTCTGTGATGAGCCATGTGGTAGTGCTCTAGCATGTAAGAGGCTGCTCTACCTGCCTGCAGCATCACCTCTCAGTCACCTTCACAGATGAGAAGAAAACACCTTTCCACTACTAGGGCATATCAGATGCAACAGTAACAGGCTCAATTAGATCAGCTTTCTCTTTCCTACCACCAGACTATGAATTAAACAGGAAATGTCTTATGGTTGGTGCACAGTAAAGAAAGGGTTCATCACACTTTGCAGAACCACACTTTGCAGTGACCCCACAGGAACCTTGAGAACCAGTGATAGAGGCAGGAGGAACTGAAGGCCAGTGTGGCCTTTACAGTGTCCCCAAGGCACTTCCTAACATAACTTTGATTCTCTTATGGAAAAGTGTATCTGACCTGCATGCCTAGAAACTAGGCAGCTTATGATTTTATGACCAATAGAATAGGTAGACAAGGGCATGAGACTTCTCAACCCTAGTCAACAGGGGCTGCAAAGTTGGACATTTATCCTCTTCCTACCTAGTTGGCCTCCTAGAAGCTGAGAGGGCATGTATATAAGGAAAACTCACCAAGAGTACCTATTGCCCCTTTGTGAGGGGGTCACTCATCTGTCTACACAAGTGACCAACCCCAGGTGAGAACACATAGGCTATATCAGCATCAAGGATTGTCACCTCAGCCCACTGAATGTTAGATGGTTTATTATACAGCAACAAGTGCATGGTAAATATTGATACCCACCTTCCTATAGAGTCCTATAGGCAAGGGGAAAAGCAGATGTTTTTGTAAGGAAAAATTGCCAGTGTCAAGACAAGAAATTTGGTCTAAAGCCAATTTGACAGACTCATATAGAGAGTAAAATAATAGATTTCAATACATCAGTTATATAGAGGACCCTCAGATATGATCAGACAATCCACAAGTGAAGAATTGATGGCAAGTTTGGGAAGATAAACAGGCTCCCAGAAATCACGACAAGGCTTACCTTAACAGCATCTCTTCAGTTCAGAAGAATGCTGACACCAGTTGTTGGTGAACAGGTAGACTAGCACTTAACCAGGCAGCTGGGACACCTGGAAAGTCTAGAAGTAGAGGGTATCTAGCACTCATATTTTGTGTGTGTAGAGGAGCGGGGCATATGTGTTCCACAGTGCACATGTGGAGGTCAGAAGATGTAGCATTGAGTTCTACTGTGTGAGTCCCAGGTATTGAATGTAGGTTGTCTGATTTGGCAATAAGCATCTTTACTTGCTGAGTATCTTGCCAATCCTTGTTTGATTTTTAGACTGAGTCTCATGTAATGTAGGCTTGTCTCAAACTACATGTAGCTCACCTTGATCTCCAAATCTCCTAATCCTTTTGCCTGCATCTTCCAAGTTCTGGGACTAAGGTTCGAGCCATCATATTTGGTTTATATGGAACTAGGGTTCAAACTCAGGGCTTTGTTCATGTTAGGCAAGGATCATACCAGTTGAGCTGCATCTTCAGTTCCCTCTTGGCACTTGTGAGCACATGTCTCACATAGCTTTACATGCTCATGTAAAGCTTTATTATGTTTAGTACCTGGTTTGAAAATAGCATCCTGCTTTTTAGGTAATGGTGGCACACACCTTTAATCCCAGTACTTGGAAGTCAGAAGCAGGTGGATCTCTTGAGTTCAAGGCCAACTTGGTCTACAAAGTGAGATTCAGAACAACCAGGGCTACATAGAGAAACCCTGTCTTGAAAAACCAGAAAGTTTAAAAAAAAGAAAAAAAGCATCCTCCAGAAGTAGATGGTGATACACTCTGCAGGAACCAAGTGTGGAGGTGCATGTGTGTAATCTCAAGCTGCTGGAGAGGCCTGCCGAGAAAATTTATCAACACTGTGTCTCCAAATGGAAATAAAGGGCTGGGAGTGTTAGATATATAGCTTATTTGTGAAACCCTGAATTCAATCCCTAACGCCATAAAAATGAAGTGATCTTATATGTAGATTAATTGTAGAGAACTTACCTAGTATGAACAGAGCCCTGGATTCATTCTTCTATACTGCCAAAAGAAATGAAGATATGCTGTGTAGGAGTTAAGTGTTGAACTGGAGCACAGGCAACCATGGAGGAGCTTCAGACAATATTTTGCCAAAACTGCCATGTAGGAGCCAGATTTGGCAATGCATACATGTCATCTTAGCATGCAAGCAGCTGAGGCAGGCCAATCTGGACTACATAGCAAGTTCCAGGTCAGTTTATATCACATCAGGAGACCATGCCTCAAAAATAATAACAATAATAATAATAATTGGCTACATCACACACACACAAAAGTAATGAGTACCAGTATAAGGGTTGTGTTAACATCTTTTTGAGGAGGGAACAGGATGGAGCTGCAGCATTCCTCTTTGTTGTCTTTCACAGGAAATGACATTTTAGAGCATTGCAGCCTGATAGCTAAGTGCATGTATTTAGCTGAGTGTTTGCTGTGTTTATATAATATTTTAGTTTATATAATATTTTATAGTAAAAAACATTTTATTTTGTGGCAAGTAAAAGTTGCCAGCTGCTTTATTAGTAATGTGAAAACCAACTCACTCCTTAAAAAAGTATTCCATCTCTGTATTTTACCCAGTGAATAATGTTTTAGAAATGTCTTCTTGTGCACATGTAAGAATGGTTATAAACAGCCCTGAACTGTGTCTGCATACTAAAAACAGAGCAAGCAGCTAACAGGGTGATGTGCAATCAACTTCAGCCCTTTTCTTATTCAACTATTTATAGTAATAAGGGATTTAATTATGACATTTTCATATATATATATATATGTATATATATATATACATATATATATAACATACTTTGATCATATTAACTTGCCATTGCCCTCTTTTGTCCCTTACTTTTGTCCCTTTAGTTACTTTATATTGCTAAGTCACCATGACCAAGACAACTTAAAATGAAAGTGTTTAATTTGGGCTTGCTGTTTCAGGTTAGAGTCCATGATGGCAGAGCAAAGGGGTGGCAGCAGGAGCATCTGAGACCTTACATCTTAATTCCCAAGTAGGAGCAGAGAGAGAGAGAATTTAATGATTTTTTTTATTATGTACACAATGTTCTGCCTGCAGGTGTGCCTGCAAACCAGAAGAGGGCACCAGATCTTGTTATAGATGGTTATGAGCCACCATATGGTTGCTGGGAATTGAACTCAAGACCAGAAGAGCAGCCAGTGCTCTTAACCTCTGAGCCATCTCTCCAGCTTCTAAAAAAAAAAGTCTTTTGATACCTAAAAGCCCACCCCCACCAAGGCCATACCTCCTAATCTTTCCCAAATGTTACAACAGGGGACCAAGTGTTCAAATATGACCCTATGGGGGCCATTCTCATTCAAACCACCAGGAGTCCCCAACTCCTGTTCTTTTCCCAAATAGGCTCCTTTGTACTTTAATGTCTTCTTTTTAAATCTAGATGCTGCATGTGAGAAAAAACATGCATATTTATCTCTCTGTATCATTCCTCTTAACATAATCTTCAGTTCTATTTTCCTGTAAAGAATATAATTTCATTTTTTATGACTGAGTCAAACAATTAGTGGGATGAAAATATAGTTAGCTCCATTGTATATGTATGCCTATGCCATATTTTCTTTATCCATTCATGTGTTTCTCTTCTCCCCTTTTTTTCCCCTTCTCTTTTTTATTCATTCTGTTTTGTATTTCTGAGGATGGACTCCAGAGTCTTACCTAGAATAAGCAAGTCCTCTACCAGTGAACCACATCCCTAGCCCCAACCTAAGTGTTTTAATATGATAAAGTATTACTTAATCGTTGAATGTTATAAACATCATATATAAGATTTAAGTATAGGGGCTGGAGAGATGGCTCAGTGGTTAAGAGCACTGTCTGCTCTTCCAAAGGACCCGGGTTCAATTCCCAGCACCCACATGGCAGCTCACAACTGTCTGTACTGCCAATTCCAAGGGATCTGACACCTTGACACATTAAATTAAATTAAATTAAATTTTAAAAATGTAAGTATATACAAAGTCTTTATCCCATCTACATTTGATAAAAGTTATAGTGGGATTTACATTGTTTATGGTTCTGTTTGTTTTTCTAACCTAGAGCCATTCCACTTGCAATTTTCCAAGCAGAGCCTACAGTGAGGAAGCATTTTCTCCGGAAATGGCTAAAGAGTTCATCACTTCAAGACTTTGATATTCGGACAGTGAGTGCCAGTTATTTTGTGTGTGTGTGTGTGTGTGTGTGTGTGTGTGTGTGTGTGTGTGTGTGTGTGTGTATGTGTGTAAGAGAGAGAGTGAGGGCGAGAGACATGGCACATGTGTGGAGATGAGAGGATAATTAACAGGAACTGGCTCTTTTCCGTCATGTGGGTACTAGCTATCTAACTCGCGTAATGAGACAAGTAGTTCTGTCTACTGAGCCATATTTCCACCTGCTAGTTTTTGTTTTTTTTTGTTTTGTTTTGTTCTGTTTTTTGTACTATTAAAGGTTTAGGGTGGAAAAAAAAGCTATTCAGAATGTCCCTGACTTGGGCATCATCTGACTCAATTAGAACTTTACTTATCACTTCCTCTTTTCTGATATGTGATAGAGAAACAACACTGTAGGGCGGGGGTTCTCAACCTGTGGGTTGCAAACCCTTAGGCGTTGGATGAGCTTTTCACAGGGATCACCTAAGACAGAAAGCACAGATATTTACATTGTGATTCATAACAGCAAAATTAAAGTTATGAAGTAGAAATAAAAATAATTTCATGGTTGGAGTCAGTAACATAAAGAACTGTATTAAAGGGTCACAGCATTAGGAAGGTTGAGAACCATTGCTCTAGGGCATTAGGAAGCTAATGCTAGGGAAACCCTTAAGCTGCTCTTCTTTGATGGAGTAAGACTGAGGTACTATCTTAACCATCTACTATTTCTTGATCCTATAGTCTCATTAAGCTCTCTGCCAAGTTTATGCCTCCAGAATGATCACAGTTTCTAGAAGATGAAGTGAGACACAAGCATTTAGTGATTCTTGGCATGTAACAATGTAGACAACTGTTCTTTCTCATTTTGTGCATGTAGATTCTGGACTGGGACTATTACATAGAGCGGCTGGGGAGTGCCATCCAGAAAATCATCACTATCCCCGCAGCTCTGCAGCAGGTGAGACAAAAGCAGGGATACCCCTCTGTACCACAAATACCAGTATACCCACGTAAGACTTTCTTCCTGGTCATCCTCACTTAGGTGAAGAACCCAGTTCCACGTGTCAAACATCCAGACTGGCTGCACAAAAAACTACTAGAGAAGAATGATGTCTACAAGCAGAAGAAGATCAGTGAGCTCTTTGTCCTTGAAGGAAAGAGACAGGTAATGCACAGGACACAGGGTACTGAGGTATGCAAGCTGCTATCCATTAATTTTATTTGTTTTGTTTTGAGACAGGGTCTCTCTATATAGCCTTGATATCATAAAACTCTCTCTGTAGACTAGGCTGGCCTCAAACTCCTTTATACATTACTCTGCCTGACCCATAATTTCCTGATGCTACCTCTAACGAGACTTTTTTATCTCAAAAAGTTCATTGTGGTACAATACTAATTAATGCCATTCAGTGTCATTTTGTATAACAGGAAGCAGATTGTGAGTCATCAAGTGACTATGGAGAACTCCTTTATATATAAATATTGAGGTATGCAAATTAAGCATAGTGACCTGACCTGGATCACTACTGTAGACTTCAGTTTTCTCAACAGAATGAAAATATTTTCTGGAGACACATTGAATACTGCCCAATGAAAAGTTTAGGTAAAAAGCTGTACATGCTCATCTGTTAAGAGCCATCCCTGCTCTTCACAGAACACAAGTTCTGTTCCCAGCACCCATATCCGGGGGCTTACACCTGCCTGAAACTCCAGCCCCAGGGAATTCAAGAAGTTTTTTTCGCTTCTGCAGATCCCTGCATACACATGGTATATACTTACACAGACACATACACAAAAATAAAAAGTAATCTTTGAAAGAAAAAAAAAGTGTAACTAAAATTAGAGGAGGAAAAAGAATTTTTAAAAAGATTTTGTGTGTATGGGTATTTCACCTTCATATATGTCTGAGATACTTACATGCCTAGTACACACAGAGGCAAAAAGAGGATGTTGGATTCCCTGAAGCTAGAGTTAACAGATGGTTGTGAGCCAACATGTATGTGCTGGTAATTGAACCCACGTCCTCTGGAAAGGCAGCTCCTAACTGCTGATCCATCAATCTCAAGAAAAATTTGAGTGTTGAAAATTAGAAGTGTATCCAGCTATGATGTCTCATGTTTATAATCCTGGGAGTTGAGAGGCAGAGACAGGATGGATATGAGTTCAAGGCCAAGCTAGAGCACAATAGATAACACTCTATCTCAAAACAAAAGTAAAAGTGAGCTATAAGTCAGAATGATAAAAACTCACTAATAACCTAAAATAGATTGTGTGTTTGTATTCATGTGTGTTTGAGACAGGGTTTTTCTGTGTAGCCCTGGGTGTACTGGAACTCACACTGTAGACCAAGCTGGCCTCAAACTCACATTTGCCTGCCTCTGCCTCCCAAGTGCTGGGATTAAAGTTGTATGCCACCATGCCTGTTTTATTTTAAATTTTTGAGGCAAGGTCTTAGACCTAGCTACTCTTTAACCCTCTGTGTAGCAGAGGCTGGCCTTAAAATCCAACCTCCTTAGCCCAGCTTCCTGAGATTATAAGCATTTAACTACATGCTCATTTTAGACTTTAAAACTTTAGTGTTATAGTAAACTAAAAAATGGTCTGTGTTATATATTGTTTATTATTGTTTGCCCTAAGATTATCACAGTGGTATTATTTAACCCTCTATTACTTAATAAAATGACACATACACCTGTTAGATTTTGTAATTACCTTATTTACCTTGGGCTGGGCAGGTATTTTCACTATACTGTCTCAATATCTTCGCCATCCATCTCCCAGCCCCCATCCAATGCCATCCACCTTAATCCTCATCTGGACTACCTTCCATACATATTCCCAAGGTACTTGCTTGTATTCTTCATCTGGGCCTTTTCATGCCATTATTGGAGTTCTTTCTCTCAGCCCACGTGGTTCCATGATCGTCCTGCTTCCTCCTCTTCTGGCTCCCATGATTCTGTCTTGAACACAAAAACCCAGAACCTTAGGCACGCCTACCGCATTCTGCCTTACTCAGGTATAGGCTGTTTAATCAACCAATCAGGTATGTCTTAGGCAGGTTTACAAAACAAGGATAGATGTAACCAGATCTTGAGAGCCAGTAACAAGCATCAGACCAACCTCCAACACATTAGCAATGTGACATTTGCAAGAGATGTACCTAAAAAATTTATATGCTAAGTAAATGTTAGCCAAAAGAAGCTGATGAGTTAGCGCAGCACAAGAGTGTTTGTGGCGGGCTGGAGAGATGGCTCAGAGGTTAAGAGCATAATCTGCTCTTCCAAAGGTCCTGAGTTCCAATTCCCAGCAACCACATGGTGGTTCACAATTATATGTAATGAGATCTGGTGCCCTCTTCTGGTGTGCAGGCACACCTAATAAATAAATAAATGAATGAATGAATGAATGAATGAATGAATGAATGAATGAATGAATGAATGAATAGAGCTGCATCCTCTGTCTATCTGTTATATGAGTCAGAATCAGTGCCAGCTTAAATTCTATCTTAAGAATTTGTTTCATTCCTGTGTCTGTCTGTTGGTCTCTGTGTCTATGTGTGAATGGTAACTATCTATCTGTCCCCAACAAAGGCTTTTTGCTATATTTATTAAACAGCATAGAAAGCATCACACAGGGGACTCACAACTGCCTGTAATTCCAGTCCAAAGGGATCTAATGCCCTCTCTGGCTTCTGAGGGCACTGCACTCATGTACATACACGTAACTAAAAACAAATCTTTTTTTTTTTTTTTTTCAGTTATGGTAGTCTGTTAATAACCCTTTTGGAAGATAAGCTATGTTAGAATTCTGTAATATAATTTACCAGATTGGTATTCTGAATTATAAGGCTTGGTTGTATCATTCCAGATTGTGATGGCCCAGACTTCAGAAAACAGTCTGAGTCTCTGCACTCCAGATATTGAGGACTTTGGACTCACAAAGCCACACCACTCTACAGTCCCAGTTGCCACTAAGAGGAAGCGAATCTGGGAAAGCCAAGAGGCATCTCAGGATATTGCACTAACTGTGCCCTGGCAAGAGGTCTTGGGGCAGCCTCCCTCCCTTGGAACCACCCAGGTAAGAAGAACTCAGGGAAAGGTGATATGGCCCTCTGTCTCCTAGAGGTCTGCTACATAGTACAGGTATCCTAACAAATCCTGGCCCTGAAACAACTTGGTTGTAGAAATGCCTGAGTGTTAGAGAGCTGCTGAAGCTTAGGAATAAAAAGCAGGCTGTTGGAGAAAAGTGTTGATAGTCAGTGTGTGTTAGCAATTGTGTATTGCCATTTGTCCTAGGAAGAGTGGTTGGTCTGGATCCGATTCCACAAAAAAAAGTGGCAGTTACAGTCCCAACAGCGCCTGGCCCGCAGGAAGAAGCAGCGTCTAGAGTCAACAGATGATGTGCCAAGGCATGGGGCTATCCGAGAGGGACCTGCCACAGGGCTGGGGAGCTTTTTGCGACGGACTGCCCGCAGCCTTCTGGACCTTCCATGGCAGATTGTACAGGTATGGGCCTTCATCCATGGGGAAGACATGATGCTGAAAGAAGTCTTGCAGGTGCCTAGAGGAAGGAGTGTGTAGCCAGTCCTGCAGTATAGGATGGAAGATAAAAACCTTCAGCTTCCTGCCCATCACAAGGGCCCTGCACATAGCAGGAAGTGGGCAAGGCTGGAGGCTACTTGGGAGATGACCTGTTCACAGGTGTCAGTATGTTCTGTGATTATGTACTGTGTATTCTTCATTTTCTCTCAGATCAGTGAGACCAGCCAGGCTGGTCTGTTCCGGTTGTGGGCCATCATTGGCAGTGACTTGCACTGTATCAAGCTGAGCATCCCTCGAGTGTTCTATGTGAACCAGCGGGTAGCCAAAGCAGAGGATGGGCCTTCATATCGCAAGGTAGGGAAGCCACTAGTATTGCTTTTCACCTCTGAGGTGTCTTCTCATGATGGACACCACATAAAGAATTGGTCAGGAGCATGAACTTTGCAGACCCAAGAAACTGGTGAACTATGTGGCATTGTCTCCATTTCCCAAATGCCTTATTGATACTGGGATTTTGTGAAGAGTTACTTGAAACTGTGTCTTTAAATGTTCAGGAACAGGGGCTGCGGTTCTCCATCAGCCAAGACTACACAGAGAAACCCTGTCTCAAAAACCAACAACAAAAAGTTTCTGTGAACCTGGAAATATATCATTGTTTAATATCTTATAATCAGTTACAGCCTACATTCTCTGATGTACATAAAAACATAGGTGTGGTTTACAGTTGACTTCCGACAGTTTTGAAAAATATATCTACCTGAACCCTCTTACCATCCAGGTAGACATTACTATCTCCCCAGAGCATACTTGCCCATCTCTCCATATTGCTAGTGTGTGAGGTCCACATTTCTATAACTATAGATGCATTTGACCTGCTAGAGCTTCACGTCAATGTATCATTCCATACATGCTATAATTTTCTTTCTGAGCTCATGATATTTGATATTGGACCAGGTGTTGTTTGTATTAGTGGAGATGTATTAAGATAAGAACTACATATGCATTGTGTATGTAGAAGGTCTTTGTCAGCAACATCAAAGAATCTGTTGGATGAGCTGGGAATTTCCCTCTTTCATTCTTTCCATTTCCTACCTCTCCATTTTCCAGTTAGCTATTGAGAAAACAACTATCACTAGTTTGGTATTTATTTTTTCCAGGCTTTGCTTTGTTTATTTAAATATAACATAATATTGCATAGGTAGTGGTAATCCCAGAGTTTCATGATATTCAAGATACAAAACATTTCTGTCATCTTTAACTCACTGTGCTCTGGTTTCTTTTCACCCCATCCTTTGACACTGACCTTTGTTCCTATAGCATTACCTTTTTAGAATGCCCTTTTATGAAATCTTACTGTACTCTGAAATTTGAGTCTGGCTACTTTCATGTAGGGTAACTCATTAGGATTTGCCAGAGGGAAAGCCAGGAAACTGGCTGCTGAGTAGTGCTCTGTGAGTGCTCTGTGAGCTCTCTTGGTCCCTTACCTCCTTTTTTTTTTTTTTTTTTTTTTTTTTTTTATTCTGAGGCCTCATGCCACTGCTTCATGCATGAGTTTAGTAGGAAAGAGAGTAGATGGTGGCTACTTGGTTGTAAAAATATTTTTCTCTGCTTTAGGGGTTTTGTTTGTTTTCTGACTGAATAAGTTTGATGATTTTTATCTTCACATTTACTGACAATTTTCTATTGTCTTCATTCTTTTACTGAGCTCAGATACTATGGTAGGTTTTGGTTTAGGGGCTTTTGTTATCTGCGTGTGTGTGTGTATGCACCTGTGGGCAAGTGGCAAAGGTCAACCTTGGTTTCTCTGTGGGTTTTAGATACCTACAACTTCCATTTAATACTGAGAGATCTGAGAAAAAAATAATTGGGAGTCCATCCTCCAGACAAGTGTTGATGATACCTCAGTTAGAAAACATTTATGATTTTCCCGAAGCCTTGGGTTGCTGTTTTAGATTATTCCTTAGCCTTTTAGTTGTATTTTTTTGAGCAGGTGAACTGACCATCTTAGGTCCTAAAAGCCCTAAGAGTTGGTCAGTGGTCCACTGTGTAGGCTGTGGTAGGCTTATCACCACATTGTCACCAGGTGAATCGGGCTCTTCCTCGTTCCAACATTGTCTACAATCTCTATGAATATTCAGTACCAGAGGACATGTACCAAGAACACATCAACGAGATCAACACTGAGTTGTCAGCACCAGACATTGAGGGCGTGTATGAGACTCAGGTGATTGTCTCCCTGACCACTGACCACTTGGGTGAAGATGAAGCTGGATGAAAAGATTCTCCACAGGGAATCAGGCAGCGGGCAGTGGTGGACAGCTAGGTTAGATGGTGATGGGTTGGGAAAGTCCCATAGGAAAGTGGCTCTCAGCAGCATGTCTGCCTAAGATGGCCTCTTCTGGGTGAAGATAGGCTGTGCTGGGGTATGTGGCCACAGATTAAGCTGTGGTGCTAGAGTCTTCCATTTGAACCGACATACTACCTATTCTCCCAGGTCCCATTGTTATTTCGGGCCCTTGTGCAACTGGGCTGTGTGTGTGTGGTCAACAAACAGCTGGTGAGACACCTTTCAGGCTGGGAAGCTGAAACCTTTTCCCTCGAGCACCTAGAAATGCGTTCTCTGGCCCAGTTCAGCTACTTGGAACCAGGTATGGCCTCACTAGCAGCCCTATTACCTGTCCTGCCTCTTCTGCATCTTGGGCAACCGGCTTACTTTCTTCCACAGGGAGTATCCGCCATATCTACCTGTACCACCACTCACAGGGCCACAAGGCACTCTTTGGGGTCTTTATCCCGTCACAGCGAAGAGCATCTGTGTTTGTGTTGGATACTGTGAGTGCTTGGGCATTTGAGAATATGTGGGTCAGGCAGGATATGGGGAAGAAAGACACTCCTCTTGCCATTCAGCTAGAAGTGGAAAGGCATAACTACCCAGCTTCACACACAGACATACAGGAAGCCTAACAGTTGGTATTTGCCTAGGTGCGCAGCAACCAAATGCCAAGCCTCAGTGCTCTGTACTCAGCAGAACATAGCCTGCTGCTGGAGAAGGTAGACCCCAAGCTCCTGCCTCCCCCAAAACACACCTTTGAAGTTCGTGCTGAAACTAACCTGAAGACCATCTGCAGAGCCATTCAACGCTTCCTGCTTGCCTACAAAGTAAGAGAAGTTGGGGTCCAATGGTGGGAGTCTCCCATCCCAAGGTATTGTCCACTGAGCCCCTTCTGCCTTCTGCTAACCCCAGGAAGAGCGCCGTGGGCCCACACTCATCGCTGTCCAGTCCAGCTGGGAGCTGTGTAAACTGGCCAGTGAGATTCCTGTCTTAGAGGAGTTCCCACTAGTTCCTGTCCGAGTAGCTGACAAGATCAGCTATGGAATCCTAGACTGGCAGCGCCATGGAGCTCGCCGAATGATCCGGCACTACCTCAACTTAGACACTTGCCTTTCACAGGCCTTTGAGATGAGCAGGTGAGGAATTAGTTGTAGCTCAGTAGTAGAAGTTAGCTAGAAAGTACATTTCCCAGTACCACACACAAGAAAAGAGATAAGCAAGTGAAGCCATGGGCTGGCTGCCTACAGTATATGGCCCTGTGAGTAGTCCCTAAATGATGCTCGTATACTTGGGACTGAACCTTTACCCTGTACAGGTACTTCCACATCCCTGTTGGGAACCTGCCAGAAGACATCTCCACCTTTGGCTCCGACCTCTTTTTTGCACGCCACCTCCAGCGCCATAACCACCTGCTTTGGCTGTCACCTACCTCTCGGCCTGACCTGGGTGGGAAGGAAGCTGATGACAACCGCCTTGTCATGGAGTTTGATGATCGAGCCACTGTGGAGATCAATAATTCTGGCTGTTATTCCACTGGTGAGTGAGAGAAGGGAAAGATGGGCACTTCTGCCCCACCATTTAATGATTCCTTCTTAGCACATGGGGCTCAGTGCTCAACCATGTAGAATAAGCTCAAAGGCAAGTCTTAATGCCTATAATCCCAGCACTTGGGGAGGCAGAAGGCAGGCAGATCTCTGTGAGTTCAAGGCCAGCCTGGTCTACAAAGTGAGTCCAGGATAGCAAAGCTACACAGAGAAATGCTGTCTTGAAAAAAAAAAAAAAGAGAGAGGAAGGAAGGAAGGAAGGAAGGAAGGAAGGAAGGAAGGAAGGAAGGAAGGAAGGAAGGAAGGAAGGAAGGAAGGAAAGAAAAAAAGAAAGAAATGGGTACCAACAAGTTATATGTTGGTAATAGGTCATTTGCCATGCCTGACCTTGCTAGGCAGCACTGACTGTATTAGTGGCAATGACTCGGGCTGGCCTCATGCTGGTCTAGGATACATGGTCAATCTGTGTTTCTCCACAGTGTGTGTGGAGCTGGACATTCAAAATCTGGCAGTCAACACCATCCTGCAGTCCCACCATGTTAATGACATGGAGGGGGCTGGCAGCATGGGCATCAGTTTCGACGTGATCCAGCAGGCCTCCCTAGAGGACATGGTTACAGGCAATCAAGCAGCCAGTGCCCCAGCCAGCTACGATGAGACAGCCCTCTGCTCTAGCACCTTCAGGTATCTGCTACCATCCTGTAATGTGTTATCTTCCTAGACAAGGCAACAGGGAGAAGGTAACCTCCACTTTAGAATGCTAAAGCCAGAGTCAGCAATATATATATTTTACATATATATATATATATTTTACAGGGTCTCTGTATAGCTCTGGATGGCCCGAAACTCACTTTGTAGACCAGACTGGCGTCAAATTCATAGAGAGCCACATACCTCTGCCTTTCAGGTGCTGGAATTATAGACGTGCACCACAAAATCATCTTTTTTTAATCTTTAATTTTTTTTCTACTGATTAGGTTATTTATTTACTTCCTGTCCCTCTCCTCCCAGTTCCTCCTTCTCACATTAACTCCCGCCATCCACCCCTTTACCCCTTCTCTTCAGAAAAGGGGAGGCCCCCCATTGATATTACTTTTTTTTTTTTTTTTCCTTAGGGTTCAGACTTTATTGGTTCAACCAGAAATAGGAAAGGCAACGTAACTGTTATTCCGGGGGTGTCATCTACAGACGTGAAAGCCACCTTTCGAAACTTGATATTACTTTTATACTTTTAATTATGTATATGTATGTGTGTGTGTGAGTATAGGTGGCCACAAAGGCCAGAGGAGTCAGATACCAGAACTAGAGTTACAGGACATTGTAACCTGGTGTTGGCAATTGGATTCCAGTCCTGTGGAAGAGCAGTAATGCTCTTAACCACTATGTCAGCCTTAGAGTCAGCATTCTTCAGATGTCCTTTCTTGAGTCTTCCATAATACAATCAAGGGTCCCCATGTCCCTGCCTAGTTAACTAGTAGGCACTACAAGTGCTACAGTCTGACCTTTCTGGGGCCAGAGGCTATTCTCATAAAGAACTTCTTGATAAATAATTGCTTTCAGTATAATTAAAGGTGTATATGCAAGAAATTCCCAGGGTACCCAGCCTAGTGAGTCATAGTAGCCAGTATCATCTGTCAGAGATATGGTCAGCCCTAGCTCCTGGTGATGGGACAGTATATACTATAAAGTGTTTCCTTTGTGCCAGAAACACAGAACACTTTTATTTCACCTATTTCCATGGCTCTGTAAAGTAGTGCTAGAAACAGCAAAACCAAGATCAAAGGAGCTGAAGTTATGATATGTTACTGTGGCTATGTATGAGGTAGATATCTCATGTCTGTGATTCTAGAACCCATTTCAGCTTTGTTGCCTCCAAATGAAGGAAGAAAGGAATTTGCTGAAGTAAGAACTAGACTAGGAGGACTGGTTGCTGAGAGCAGAGTTGTGACTGAAAAAGTATTTCAACCCTGAGCAGCAGGTGAGGATCAGACCCAGATGGCAGAGCCCACCAGTTGATGGGCATTTGTACAGGAAAACATAAAAGTGACATCAGCATCATGTCTCTGATGCTCTGTCTCTTTCACGATTCAAGTCCAGTCTATTCCACCTGAACATTGCATTGTCCCCAGGAACCTCCCCTGTGTCTCATTGGCATCAAGAAAACTCAGCTTGGGCCAGTCCCTGGCTCTTACATGGAAGGCACATAATTAACTCTGATTCTTCATTCAGCTCTTCTAATGGTGAAACCTTGTCTCAAAACAGAACAAAACAAAACAAAACAAAAAACCTGCTATTGCAGAGGACATGATTTTAGCTCCAGAACCCGTGTTGAGTAGTTCACAACCACCTGTAAATCTAGCTCCAAGGTATCAGATACTATCTGGCTTCTGTGGGCACCTATACTCACTGTGCAAACCCTCCCAGCTGCATGTAAAAATAAGTCTTGGGGCTGAAGAGATGGCTCAGAGGTTAAGAGCACTGTCTGCTCTTCCAGAGGTCCTGAGTGCAATTCCCAGCAACCATGTGGTGGCTCACAATCAATCTATAATGAGATCTGGTGCCCTCTTCTAGTGTGCAGGTGTACATGCAAACAGAACATTGTATGCATAATCTTTTTTAAAAAAAAAAAATGTCTTAAGGACAAAAGCCTATCATGTGTCTCCTTCCTTGTCCAGTTGTGGTGAGCAAGCAATTGAGGGAGTTATGTGGAAGAACGTGATAAGGAGGTAAAGCTCACAAGTTACAGGGTCAAGGAATGAAATGCACACAGTGACAATTAGGGATTATGAGAGGGGACAGTAATGGTGTGAATCATTCTCTTTGTCATCTTTCAGGATCCTAAAGAGCATGGTGGTTGGCTGGGTAAAAGAAATCACACAGTACCACAACATCTATGCTGACAACCAGGTAATGCACTTCTACCGTTGGCTCCAGTCGCCACACTCCCTGCTCCATGACCCAGCCTTGCACCGGACACTGCACAATATGATGAAGAAGCTATTCTTGCAGTGAGTGTTTTACCCTGGGCTGGGCTGTGGGCTGATGGGCATAAGCCAGTGCCTTTGAGATGTATAAAGCCCAGGGTAGGCTTAGCTGCTGTTGTGGCAGAGGCAGGCGGATTTCTGAGGTCAAGGCCAGCCTGGTCTACAGAACAAATTGCAGGACAGTCAAAGCTACCCAAAGAAATCCTGTCTCAAAAAGCCCAAACAAAACAAAAACCTGAGTGAAGTTCCCCATGGGGTCCTGGTATGCAGTGGTTGCAAACAGCAGCCTCCTTTGCAGTATATACAGCCTGTTGCCTATATGGGTTGTCCTCCAGGACCTTGGAGACAATTCTTTGGCTGTTATTCAAATTTCTGATCTCAATGCTGTCCCCAGTCTAGGATCTGAACAGGTATTTGTGGTACCTTTGGGAAGCCCCAGAGCACAGTGGCCAGGCAGGGTTCACATTGGCCAGGTCATCATGTCCATTCATACAAAACTACAGAAAAAGGAACATGTGATTGAGGCTCTTTGTAGAGCCATGTTCAAGTTCCATGACCACCAGAAGAGCCTCCTCTCAAAGATGTGGGCCTTCACCAAGTTTGATGCAAATGAATTTGATGACATGGTCACTGAGAAGTAGCTCATTCTTGGTGGCTATAAAGTCAAACATACCCTAGTCATGGTCCCCTGGACAAGTGGCACTGAGGAAGCTGAGAAAGATGCCAAGTCCAGGACTAGCCTGGGCTACACTATATTTTTTAAATATAGGAGTGGTCTATCTGCATGTAGGTATCTACATGCCAGAGGAGGACATCAGATCCCTTACAGATGGTATGAGCCACCATGTGGTTGCTGGGAATTGAACTGAGGACCTCCAGAAGAGCAGTGTTCTTAACCTCTGAGCCATCTCACCAGCCCCACAAGGATTTCTTGGTCAGCCTGCGCTATGAAGTAAAACCATCTCAAAATAAACAAACAAAAAAACCTAAGTGAGTTCTGTATGTAAAGGAGCCATGTTTCTGTAATAAGAGCCTACAATTTTTTTTTTTTTAATTATCTATTGCCTTTGTGCTATTTTTCTGCCATGTCGGACTCCAATCTAAAAGCAGGGGAGGGATCTTGCTCTGTTATTGTAGATGCACCTGTAAGTCACAGCTACTCAGGAAGCTGAGGCATGAGGATTGCCTGACCTTGAACAGAGTAGTAGAGCCAGACCTCATCTGGTTTTGTTTTGTATTTTAATATGTATGAGTGTTTTGCCCTTGGTGTATCTGCACCATGTGTGTGCCTGTTTCCCAAAGAGGCCAGAAAAGTGTAATAGATCCCCAGAATTGGGATTATAAATGGTTGTGAGTATCTATATAGGTTCTGGTAATCAAAGCTGAGTCCTCTGGAAGACCAACCAATGCTCTTAACCATTTAGCCATCTATCCAACCCCCAAAGTTCATTTTAAAAGACAGAAATTTCTTCTTTATTGCTTTTGGGTCCTGAGCCTGCTCTTTTTGCTCATTCTAAGTATAGTCAGTATGCTTCTTGTTTCAGTATCACCATGGTCTTCATGGTTTCTCTTTGTATTCTCGGGCTTCATTTTACACCAAGGCATCTCCTCCATTAATTATAAACTTACTCTACAGGCTTATTGCTGAGTTCAAGCGCCTGGGGTCATCAGTCATCTATGCCAACTTCAATCGCATCATCCTCTGTACAAAGAAGCGCCGGATAGAAGATGCCCTTGCCTATATGGAATATATTACCAACAGGTTAGTGGAGGGGCCATCCTGGTGGTGCAGCTGCCATGGACACAGCAGGGGTAAGCACAGCAGCATGAAAAGAGTGGCTACCACCTTACAGTTTCCCTATGAAAAAGCGTGTTGTTCACATCTGAAATAAACTTTTCACAGATCCGGGCATGGGCACATGGGCACATGCTTGCAGGCAGTCAGTCATACAGAGCTCTCAATTGCAGGACCCCATGTTGTACTTTGGCTTCAGGCAGTGATCCCTGCCTGAATGAATCATTTTCCCAAGTCTATTTGGGCCCAGAGGCTCCACTGTAAATAAGATGAAGTCCTGAGGGTTTGGTTTGGGTGTGTGTGTGTGTGTGTGTGTGTGTGTGTGTGTGTGTGTGTGTGTG
>NW_026590062.1:152704-237693 GCF_907164565.1 Psammomys obesus
GTGTGTGTGTGTGTGTGTGTGTGTGTGTGTGTGTGTGTGTGTGTGTGTTTGAGAAGAGAAGGAGAGAGGGGGGAGATGAATGTGTGTGTACATGTATGTACATGTGTACACCTGTGTATGTGGTGCCCAGAGCAAAAGAAGGTATCAGTCAGAGCCCTTGAAGCTAGATAGAGTTAAAGAACTTTGTGACCCACACAAACTGAACTCCAATTCTGATAGAGCAATAACGTTCTTAACAGCAAACACTTATGTTTATTAAAATAAATAAACAAATCTTAAAAAAAAAAAAAAAAAAAAAGCCAGGCAGTGGTGATGCACGCCTTTGATCCCAGCACTTGGGAAGCAGAGGCAAGTGGATCTCTAAGTTTGAGGTCATCTTGGTCTACATAGTGAATTCCAGGGCAGCCAGGACTATACAGAGAAACCCTGTCTTGAAAAACAAAAAAAAGAAAGAGTAGTCTGTTTAGAACCTTCTCCCTCCCTCGGGGGTACCAACGGTGAGATTAGTGATAGAGGCCAACTTAGCTAGCAGTGGTATGATGAAGAAAACGATGCTTGAAAACAGGAAGCAGTGCTGTTGATGACATGTCTAAGGTAGAGATAGTGGACCCTGGGCTCACCCTGGCTTCTTGGTCACCTTCATTCCCAGGGCAGCTATTTCCAGGCAGTTTCTTCAGTATTCTAGAAAGTTTGAGGGATTGGATCCAAGTGAAGTTCACTTGTAAGTAAAAGGATGAATACATAGCTACAGAGGAAAAGAAGGGAAGGGAAGAACAAGGAAAACTGCTGTATCACTTTAATAGTTTCTGTCTGGTTTCTTGTAGCATCCATTCTAAAGAGATCTTCCATTCTCTGACAATCTCTTTCTCTCGATGCTGGGAATTCCTTCTCTGGATGGATCCATCCAACTATGGTGGAATCAAAGGAAAAGTTCCACCCAGTATTTACTGTGGACAGGTAAGATAGCTGGGTATGGTTCCACATATATTTATGTAGGGCCACGTTCACCCCTGTGGCAGGTACTGTTTTCCTAAGGCTTCTCATCAATCAGAAGAAGCAAAGAGCTGACTCCACCCAGTTCATCAGCTTATAGGAAATGTTGGGAGCACAGTGTTAGCCCTAGTGGGGGCAAAAAGCTTCCCATGAGGCAGAAACTGGCCAAATTCATGGAAAAGAGAGGGGTAGGGTTAGCCGTGGAAATACTGACAAAGCCAGATATGGCAAGAGAGCAACACACCCTGGGAGTTAGAACAGCTCAGGCACATGGGTGCCTGGGCAATAGTTTTAGGTGCTCACATTGCCCACTTTTTGCACAGGATAGGGGTCAACGTTAGTGGAAATGGAAATTCTGGCATTAACTTAGTCCTCTGAGACTAATAAACCACAAGGGGTCGGGTTGCCCAGGAGAGTTGGCTCAGAGGTTAAGAGCATTGGTTGCTCTTCCATAGGTCCTGAGTTCAATTCCCAACAACCACATGGTGTCTCACAACCATCTATAATGAGGTCTGGTGCCCTCTTCTGGCATAAAGGCAGAACACTGTATACATAATAAATCTTTAAAAAAATACAAATAAGCCGGTTGTGGTGGCGCACACCAGTAGGATTTGCTGAAGGAGGCAGAAGCAGGAAGATCATGAGTTCAAGGCCAGCCTGGCCTACACAGTTTTGGAAAAGAAAAATAAAATAAAAATAAACCACAAGGGGAATAAAGCAGGCAGTGTCAATTTAGGGGAGGGATGCCAATGCAAAGCTATGAAAAAGCAGGGTCCAGGAGCTAGCAGGTATGAGCCATACCTGGGTGAATGAAGGTTGCAACCAAGAGCCATGTGAAGGAGGAGGTGTGGCATTGGTGAAAAGGAGACAGGTGACCGCCTTATGCTAGAGTAATACCCAAGGAGTAGGCTGAGACAACAGACCTTTGTTCTCCATGTAGTCCTCACAGAAGGCTAGAAGGAGAAGCACTGGAAAGCAGGAAGATGAGAAGCTGTGGTCTCAAAAGTCAGAGAAGCTGGGGGACATGGTCAAGGAAGGCTTCCTTAGCGTCATGGCTCAAAGGTCAGGACAGTAGCAGTTCTAATTAGAGTTGAGATTAGGAGATAGACTTTACTGAGGGAAAAAAGGAAATGTGTCCATCAGGATAATAGCATAGTGTTAGTGTCAACTTTTCCCATAAACTATTATAGACGTTAAATTCACCGTGGTAGGAATCACAAGCGTACAGTCAAGTTGAGCCTGTGGGAAAATTGTCACCAACACAAGAAGAGATTCTTCTTTGTGAGATGGATTCTGATTGTGTGGCTTGAGCTGGCCTTGAATTCCTCATCTCCAGTGGCTCTTGGCCTTGGCATCCTGAGTATGGAGCCACAGATTCAAAGCACCACTCCCAGCTAAAGGAGAAATCCAGAGGAAGAAGCTGGTCACTGGGAAGTTGTGGTTAGTTAGCCACAACTCCTATTGGGAGAGGAAGTTGGTTAATTTTAAAGTATAAACGAAAACCACAGTTCCCAGTCATGGAGCAGTTAGACGTGCTCCATGGAGCATTGGTCTTGCAATATGAGCATCCAGAAGATATAAGCTGAAGGAGTCCTGGCTCCCATGTCCTGTTACTGTATATTGTTGCCATGGTGGATGTGTGTTATTGTGTTGCAGCAAGGCTCTCAGGCAAGGGAAGAAACTGAGGATGAGGAAGACATGGAAAAGGATGAGGAGGAAGAGGATCTGGAGGAATCTGAGGTTGAGGACTTATTAGAGAACAATTGGAACATTCTGCAGTTCTTGCCACAGGCAGCCTCTTGCCAAAGCTACTTCCTCATGATTGTTTCAGGTGAGTCAAGCTAACACTGGACAACCGAGTTACTAAAAGTAGTTCTGGTTCCTTGTGTGGAGAGGAAAATTGGAAAGTCCAGCTTAGTAGGGCTGCTGCTTTCTTTACTTGTTTCAGCATAGGGACCTGAGGACAAATAATAGAAGGGCTCTCTGTCTTTTCTCTAAGCCTCCTGAGCAGCTGCCCCTAAGGGTATCCCAAAAGTGTTTTCCTAGTTCTATTTCTTGTAGGTTCATGGCTAACATACCTGGGAATATGTGCATGTACACACAGTAATGAGGCTAGCCTCTGGGGCTTCACTAACTAGGAAACTCTTATACCTGAAAGTGTTTGTAGACCTGGTTATCATGTTCGGTATGCAGGTAAGCATAAAAATTAGACTTTTATAGTTCAGTGTCATTCATTACAACAGGAAAACTAGTGATAAGCATGGTCATTAAAATGACAGTGATAGAACTTCTTATACATCTCACAGGTTTGTACCAACAGGTGCTTTCATTTGTGATTGCTTATGTCTTTCCAAGTTGTCTCAAGAAATATTCCAGGTTAGCCGGGTGGTGGTGGTGGTGGTGGTGGTGGTGGTGCATGCCTTTAATCCCGGCACTTGTGAGGCAAAGGCAGGTGAATCTCTGAGTTCAAGACAGCGTGGTCTATAGAGTGAGTTCCAGGACACCCAACAGAAAAACCCTGTTTTGGAAAAACCTAAGAAAAAGGAAGAAAGGGAAAATATTCCAGGCATGTGGGCTCAGGTTTTAGGGTACTGTCAGCATTTGCTGTTAAGGATCTGTTTTCACACACTATCATTGTCTATCCTTGTTGTCCTATGTATTCACTATTCTAAGGATGAATTCAAGACAAGGTTTCTCTGTGTAGGTCTGGCTGTCCTGGAGTTTGCTCAGTAGACCAGGCTGGCCTCAAACATAAAGCCTGCCTCTGCCTCTCTTTGCCTCCACCTCTGCCGCCTCTAGAGTGCTGGGATTAAAGATGCGCCACCACACCACCCTGTTGCAAGGTCCCTTCTTGTATCCAATTCTCTATTTGAATTTGGACTTATCCAAGGCCAGCAGATACGTTATCGCTAAAAGTGACATTTCAGATGAGTATGTCTGACCATCTAGGCAGCCATGGGCTCCTTCAAATTCTGGAGTATTTTCCAGCATATCACTGACTCTCAGGTCCTCCTGTGACCTATGTCTGCCTCTCTCTGCAGCATACATCGTGGCTGTATACCATAGCATGAAGGATGAGTTGAGACACAGTGCCCCAGGCAGTACCCCTGTGAAGAGGAAAGGGGCCAGCCAGTTCTCCCAGGAGGCTGAAGGGGCAGCTGGAGCCCTTCCTGGTGAGCAGTCCCTGGTCACAGAAGGATACTGCTAATTGCCATAGCCTGATCTGTGTGCCTCAGATGATACAGGCAACTGGGTAGGAGATACCCAGTGCCAATTGAATCTGTTCTTTAGCACTCTCTTTTTCCCAGGGATGATCAGTTTCTCTCAAGATTATGTGGCAAATGAGCTCACTCAGAGCTTCTTCACCATTACTCAGAAAATTCAGAAGAAAGTCACGGGTTCTCGGAACTCCACTGAGCCCTCAGAAATGTTCCCTGTCCTCCCTGGTTCACATTTGCTGCTCAATAATCCTGCTCTGGAGTTCATCAAATATGTGTGCAAGGTGAGGGCCATGTATAAGTCCTTCAATCATTCCATCAGAATTTGCTGCGTTCCTATCAAATGCAACCCACTGTTGAGGCATTTGAGCTTTGGTATCACATGGGAAGCTTTACTCTGATACATCCTAAGCCTGGCAGTAAACCATAACAAGGCTGGGCATTTTAGAAATGTGCTACCATGAGGCACTCTGAGAGACCTGGACCTAGGCACAGAGGCTCTGGAGTAGGAGCAGATGCTGGAAAAGTTATAGCAGGTAGAAGTGAAAGGAGTTCATGGATCCCCTGCCACTAGTGGGCTTGATGAGTCAGACAGACCTCTGAGACCAAATGAGGTGACAGAGCTTGTTTTCTGGGAAAGGCAGGCCAGTATGCTGAGATGATATTACCAGTGACCATGTCAGGTCATTACTCAAAGCACTTATTGTCCATTGTGCTATCTGAGCTTCCCAGTGCTTCACTCTGAGGCTGAACACTGAATATCAGGTGACCACACCCTAGGGTTTAACATAGTGAGCTGGGAATGTTTTTTTTTTTTTTTTTTTTTTTTTTTCCTCTCCACAAATACACTTTGAACAGCAACTTGACCCACCTTTGCCAGAAAACAAGCTGGGATGAACTGCACTTGGGATCTGTGGTCCATTTTTAGTTTGTCTTCACACTGTATGTACAAGTTTCCAGGATGTCCAGTTCTAAAGCCCTTTTCCATTGAATGTTTACACCCTTTCAAAGCTTAATTGGGCTAGGCATGGTGGCTGACACCTACAGTCCAGCTCTAGGGAAGGCTCAGGCAAGCAGGAAGATCACAGTTTGACGACAGCCTGTATCTTCAAAGGCTATCAAGTAAGACTGTCTTTTAAAAATAATAACCAAAATAATAATAATAATAACCAAAGAAAAGCTTAATTGGCCTTATCTGTGCTTCTTTATTCTTGGAGTCTGTATTGTTTGTATATTGGTGGGTTGTTCATCTGCTGGTACTCGTAGAGGGTTTTTGTGTCCATCTCATGGTAGTTAACGGCCTGTGTCTTTGTCTGGCTTTAGTATTGGGATGATGCTGACCTAGGACAAGTTAGGATGTCCGCCCTCTTTGGTTTCTAGAAGGATTTGTGTAGAATCAATGTTGTTTCCTAGTTTAAATGTTTGATGTATTCATCAGTGAAGTTTCTATTCACTAGAGTTGCCACTGTAAAGAACCAGCTCTTCCTGGGGCTTCCAGGTGGGAAGAAGGGCTAAGATGATGCGGGGACATGAACTAAAAAGAGGTATTTGGTCCAGGCAGAGCGGCCTAAGAGCTACTTCATGATGGGCTGTGGTCCCCATAGGTACTGTCTCTGGATACAAACATCACAAATGAGGTGGATAAGCTGAACAGAGACCTACTTCGCCTGGTAGGTGTGGGTGAATTCTCTGAGGAGGCCCAGTTCAGAGACCCCTGCCACTCCTATGTGCTCCCTGAGGTGATCTGCCACAGCTGCAATTTCTGCCGAGACCTGGACCTATGTAAACATTCCTCTTTCTCTCAGGTGAGCTCAGCTGATGATCAGAACCTCTAAATGTAGAGTGGTTGGAACACATAGTTCAACCTGTAGTCTCCAACCTGAGTATATAACCTATAATATACTGCCCCAGTGACTCGTTCATGAATTAAAAACAGGCCACCCATAAGCCACTCTCCTGCAGCATGCTAGAAAAGGTCTGGTCAGCACAAATGAAAGGCTCAGGCTGTGCGGAATGCAGCCATGAGCAGTGATGGTTACCTTTGCCTTAGCACTCCTCTGACATTTTCCCTTTACACCAGCCCTCTGTGCTATTGCCCAGGTGGTCCATGGCTACCACTTACACTGACTTCTCAGCCTTTCTCCCCACTCTCCCAGGATGGGGCTATCCTGCCTCAGTGGCTCTGCTCCAATTGTCAGTCCCCCTACGATTCAGCTGCCATTGAATCAGCCTTGGTGGAAGCCCTGCAGAGGAAGTTGATGGCCTTTACACTTCAGGACCTGGTGAGCTTCCCAGTACACCCAGGAGTTTCCAAACACTATCAGCATTTCAGGATTTCAGGGAGGCCAAGATCATTCTTAGGTCCTGAGTCTTGCCTCCAAGGAACTTCCCAGGAATCAGTCCTCATCCATGCACCTAGCATACTCATTCTGTCACCATCTATTGGTACCTTCTGGGAGCACTTTCGTCCATCCAGTGGAGGGAGATACGCAATAGTCAGTAAAAAGTATCAGTGGTAGAGTGCAAGATGAGAGCAGAGAAAGCTTCAGCAGTAGTTTATGAGTGCCTGAGCAAAGTCCTTAGGTATATCCCTGGGCAACTATTAGGACAGAGCCTTGTGGGACATGGGATACTCCCAGGCCTTAGTAGATCAGATTGGAGATACCCATAGCAAGGTGGGCATCTTGGGAAAGGAGCTAGCAAGATTTGAATAAATCTTGAATTTCATCAAGGTGCTTAGTCCTGACGTGACTGCAGCAGGGAAATAAATTTGCCAGTAGTTCCATGGAGGTATCCTTCCTCAACTAGGCTGAAAAGCTGCTGATAGGATCCAGTATGATGACAGTTTGAGCCAAGATCAATATTGCTGCTTCCTTGTTTCAGGTATGCCTGAAGTGCCATGGTATGAAAGAGACCCATATGCCTGTGTACTGCAGCTGTGCAGGGGACTTTGTTCTCACCATCCACACTGAGGTGGGCCATTCTCACAGACACACTCTGGGTCATCTGTCCCTTCTGTCTTGAGTAGAGTCATTGTGTCTCTTTGTTCCTACAGGTCTTCATGGAACAGATTAGAATCTTCCAGAACATTGCCAAGCACTACAGCATGTCATACCTCCAGGAGACCATAGAATGGCTGCTACAGACAAGCCCTTTATCAAACTGTTAGCAAGCCTGGGCTGAAGACACCTTGGTATCCCAATCTTAATGCCTGTTCTAAATGGATGAACCACTGACCACCTGGCTTTTCCAAACTCATGACCACAGGCTGGGAAGAACAGAGAGAATGCTTCAGGGAGCTTTAAGGCGACATCAACAAGCAGGAACAGAGAATGGCTCTGTCCTCAGTAGTTAGCTGCTAAATAAAACATGTTTTTGAAGCTTCTGCTTCCTCCTTCCATACAAGTTGTCCTGCCTCCTGTTTGAACATGAGATAGGTTCTAAAATGAAGTTGGGGGATGTAGGCAGAAGAGATACAGAAGCCAGTGCAAAACCCTGATCATGCCAGTCTTATTTTTTAGACAAATGGTCCTTTCCCTCAGCTTCTTGAGAGTAGAATTTGGGCTGCTTTCTGGGAAATCCAGGTCCTAAACATGTGGAGACCCAAGGTTTTTTGCTTCAGAGAAGAGTCTGAAAAGTTATCTGTCACCCAGTGTCTTTTGTTTTTATTTTTTAGATTTATTTATTTTATTATGTATATAATATTCTGCCTGTATGTATACCTGAACACCAAAAGAGGGCACCAGATCTCATAGATGGTTATGAGCCATCATGTGGTTGTTGGGAATTGAACTCAGGAACTCGGGAAGAATTTCTCCAGCCCTTCTCCCCACCCCTTTTTTTTTTTCCACCCAGTGTCTTAAGTGAAACATGGAGTTGGGCTGTCCAAGGGCTGGGCTGAGACAAGCCAGAAAGGTAGAACATCCCTGACCTGCCTAGTCTATGTAGAATACCCACTCTATCCACCTCTGTCTACCAGGACTATATATAGCAAGGACTTCTTAAGCCTGAGGCCCACAAGTAAAGGGTTTTTAAGTGTCATTTAATCATGGACTTTAATGCCCTGTATAAGACTTAGATTTTAGAAAAATGCCCTCTCACATGTAAGATTTTAGGCTTCGCTGTTGAAGAAACAAGGAAAAATGAAAGAGAGTGCCAATGTGAGGGTTCAGGGGAGATATGTTGAGGGCTGGTACTCAGTCACCACTTTCCTCAGGACATCAGAGACCCAGAGCACTGAAGCTGCCATCCTCTTAAAGGGGCAACTTAATCTCCAGCCTTTTTAATATGATGCTCTTCAGCACTTCGAGTGGTGGAATAAGTAGCCGTTCTCACCTACTGGGTACTGGCACTGACCCTTCTGCTAGGTGAGCAGAACCACCATTCACTGGTCTCGGGAAGTAATAGAACTCCTGCACTCACTGAGCTAAATGCAGCCCTTGTCTACTGCCTCTTTCTGGCCTAGGCTAGTTTACCAGGGCAGCAGCCAAGTAAATTACTGAATTTAAGCGCATGAGTATTTTGCCCACATGTATGTGTATGCACCATGTGTGTGCCTGGTACCCACAGAGGTCAGAAGAGATGGATCCCCCTGGAACTCAAGTTACAGATGGTCAGCCACCATGTGGGTGTTGGGAACCAAATTCCGATCCTCTGAAAGACGTACAAGTGCTCGTAACTACTTAATCACTTCTCCCTATAGTTTCCACTTCTTAGTTTTACTATTTTGTATTTGTATAGGGAGCTTCAGTCTCTGAAAGGGAAGTTTAATATCTATCCATCAGGCACTTGTCTGAACCTTGATGAGCTCAGGCTGTCTTCAGGGAGAAACCTGATACCTGCTTGATCCTCCCTGTTTGGAATGTGGATTGAGCTGGCTGGGACTTGCTGAATGGAGATCAAATCAAATTAGAGATAATGGGGAAGGAGGGAGCTGGTTAACTTAGCTTCCTGGATTTCTGGGCCCAAGAGGCATTGGCTGTCTCCCAGCAGAGCTGATGGACAGCAGCAGCACAGGCTAAGTCACTGCAGCCACAGATACCACTCATCCTGGGTTCCCTCAGAGGTCAGTTTAGGGATTTTGAGAAAGAAAACTGCCTCTCTGGCCCTAGTTTCTAAGCTGTAGCCAGAGACAAAACTGGAAAGTTGTCTAAAACTAGAGCTGGACATCTAAACCAGACACGGGGAAAGTTAAACATTTTGTGGCCTGTGGAGGCCATGACTAAAAAAGGGAAGGCTCTGGGGTTATCAAGAGCTAGTGTTTTTCCAAGCATCCTATAAATACTTGGTGTGACAACTAGGGGCGCACACAAGCATGCCATCGTGAGGCAATGTGGGCAGAGACTGAAGGGTCCCCTTCCTAATTCTTTAGCCACTGCCACTTGGTGTACTGGTCTGAGCTAGGATACTTTCTGGTGGCACATACTCACCAGAGAACCAAGAACCAGGCTCCCAACAGTCTGCCTAGCCAGGATCACTCTACTAAGAGCAAAGGTGCAGTAACTAGTTCCCCTGGGAAGGAGACTGACTCTCCTGCCTTATATTCCTGAGCACATGGCTGCTCTCAAAGAATTGAGGCCACAATTGAGGCTCATCGCTGTTTTATTGGACTCAGCATGCTGTGGCTTCTAAAGCAGGGCTTAAATGATACAACAGGACGACTTAGCTCTGATTTGGGATCCCAGAAGGCTGTGTGAGAGTACAAGAGGGGGGATCCTATGAGGAATTCAGTTGGGAAAGGAGATAGCAGGAATCCATGTATCCCCATAAGCCTTGGGGAAAAGAAGAATGTAAGCATAGGCTAGAGCAAGGCGCTTGTCCTCTTGCACAGGTGTGTCTTACTTCCCAGTCACATGGACAAGCTTGATTACTGAAGAATACAGATCTTCCCTAGGGCTGCCAAAGCAGCTGAAGCATCTCTGCCCTCCCAGATCCATGTCTGTAACTTAGTGAGGATGAGATCAGAGTTGGGCCAAACCTTTGGGGTCCGTGGATTTGGAGTCCTGTTGGGAAGGCCCCATATGCTGGTCAAGAGTGTCCACCATCTGCTCAGTTGGAGCAAGGCCGAGGAGACTGGAGAGCCAGTGGTAGCTCTGCCCTTTCTCCCAACGTTGGATGTCTACCTGCTCGAGGGCTGGTTGGCCGATCCTGGGAGTAGTGACTAGGTGGGGGAGGGACCTGGCCCAAGACAAGGGCAAGGGTCACAGGCCATCTACTTGAGGGATGCTTTGGAGTACACACCTTGTCGAACTTCTTATGGCTGTAGAGCTCATCTTGGTTCATGAATGTTAACAGAATCCAGTCACACAGAAAGGAGCCCTGAAGTCAGCAGATACCACTGGGTAAGGGCATATCAGACACCCCCAACCCCTCCTAGACCCCAAGTGGATTTCTTACCACCCCGATGGAGGTCAGAGCAGTGGCCAGATTGATGATGGTGGGGATGAGACTGAATTTCCCTGCCTGTAGGAAACAGGCTTGCATTTAGTTAGACATTCAGCATAGGCTGCTTGTGGCAGAAGTGGAGCCTGAGGGTGGGGTGCAGAAAGAGACATGGAGCTAGCTCAGGTCTAGGTGGAACCCTTCAGCTGTACCTGTCCATGCACGATAACATCGATTCGAATCCCATAGGCTTTGATGAGAGTTCGAGCGACGGTGGTACTGTTTATCTTGTAATACTTGGCAAACCTAGGGTTGGGTGAAGCAAAGCAGTGTCCAAGCTGTCAGACTGAGGACTGTGGTGTTTGTACAAACTCATCTTCCTCTCCTTAGGACCCCTATAGTCAAAGCAGACACCACTGTCTATGTTATGGGCCCAGACATTAGGAGAACAAGGTACCTGAAGTTGTACCCTGAGGAGGCGGGGTTATGCTTGGGGTCGAGCCTCCTGAAAGAGTATTTGGGGTTGCACTTTGATTCAGACAGGTCCAGGTCACAGTTCCAGTTGATGATGACTCCAATGACACCACCCTGCAGAAAAGTGAGCCAAGGAGAGTTGAGAAGCATAGAGCAGAAAAACTTCAAGGGGTAGGGTTCAGCTCAGAGCCAAAGGTCCAAGGAACAAGTGAATGTCTGGCTTTGAAAGCGTGTGGTACTAGCACCAGCCATGGGACCAGGTGTCAATAATTGAGCAGGTGCATGCAAGGACCGTGATCACATTTCTCCCCTCTGCCTAAACACAGCCAAAACTGGCCACGACAGAGAAGTACATCTAGTTGCAGTGAAACCTTTCTTAGGTAGCAGATACTGGCACAAGCTTCACCCCCGCCTCTCTCTGTCTCTCTCTCTTTCACACACACACACCTTGTGTGCCAGTTCTGTGAAGTTCTCCCCTGCCTGTTCTACGATGAAGCCCAGCTTGAAGATGGGACAGTACGGGTCAGAGTCCTGATCAAATGTGCAGTGCTTCAGGTAGTCATTCTTGAGGCTTGCGATGTTGCCCCTAAGGAGTAGCAGAGGACACAAGGCCTGTCTAAAAACCCGGATCCCGGCACAAGCCTACAGTCTGGGCAGGCATTATATTTGATCTTACTCTGCCCCTCAGACTTACTTGGAGAACTTGAACTTGGGGTAGTGGATGCTGTTCTTGATGAGGATGGTGAAATTTGGGGCCATTTTACCCAGAAAATGGCTGCAGAGGTACAGAGAGGGGTTTAGTCTTCCTTCCCCTAAAGCCCAGGGGCGGGGGCGGGGGCGGGGATTAGGGGAGAAAAGACGACGGAAAGAAGGGAGGAGACTGGCAATGGCGTCTGTGGGTCCTGCATACTTGTCAGAAGTTCCATCCTCCACCGGGCACCAGGCTGACACCTCGCAGGTCTTGAAGTTCCCATGGTAATAGGGGACACAGTGCCCTGTCCGAATCCCTGCAGGGCAGACACTGGTTAACCCGCCGAGGTCAGTGCTAACCCCACCTTTCCCGCTGTCCCTGGTGGACACTGACCATTGCCTTTCATGTTCGGGTGCCCCGCCACGCAGTCGTCATCTGAATGGCAGGAGGAACTGTGAACCCTTATGCTCTAGAGCGGAGACTGTAGGTCAGAGGGCAGACGGTAACAGGCCCAGGTGTGCCCAGACCACCCTTGACCCACCTCACCTCTGGGCAGGTTCCCAGGGTCTGGGAAGGGGTGACCTCGATCCTGGTGATGATGCTGACCACACTGCCCCCCTGGGTGCAGAAATAAAGGCGCGGTGGGCTGGTCAGCTCACTCAGACTAGTCACACCGCAGAGGAGTACCGGGCCTGGGGCAGGAAGCGCCGCACCTCCGGGGGCCTGACGTATTCCTCCACGTCCCACACTTTGTCTTCCGACATGGTGATCCCCTTGACTTTGGTGATGATGGAGCTCTCCGGACCGGTCTCGCTCTCCTGGTAGCTTTTCTGCACGAGGAATACGTACCTGTGGGACAGGGCGGTGCCGGCTCCGGAGGCAACTCTGGAGAGACCAGGACACCCCTCTCCTGGTGCCCTTATGGGCGCCCGCGCATGCCCCCAGCTGAGGATCCCCTTCCGCCCGATTGCCCACAGTGCCCCGGCCCGCGCACCACACGAAGTAAATCAGAATGAGCAGCTGCACCGTGCGGTGAAAGAATCCCAGGGGCCGGTTCCGCACCACGATCACTTTGGGCGTCTCGTAGTCCCAGAACGAGGACCAGCAGCTCCGGGCCCAGCGCTGGACCATGGCCGCCCCCGGGGAAAGCTGGGGCTGTGCAGCGGCCATGGCCCAAGGAGCTCGGTCCACCAGAGCGGCAGGGGCGCCTCACACCCGCAGCTCTCCTGAGCAGGCTGGGGGTGTGGCCTCGCTCCCCGCCCATTGTGACAGTGGTAGTCTAGTCCCTTTTCTAAGCTGATGGACTTGTAAATACAGGTCTCCCTGAAGGCTGCAGGTACGGCCGGCTCAGAGCGCAGCCTGGTGGTTGGTGGGTCGCAGCGCCGGCTTGGTAACAAGGAGGGCGGAGAGGCCAGGCCAGCCTGGGGTGGGCGCCTCGAGAGCACTGGGAGAGAGCTGCCCTTCTCTTGTCTGCTCCACACTTGAGGCTCAGGACAGGACCCCCGCGGCGGGCTCACGGTACCCCAGGTTCCTCACAACAGACGCACAAGGGCGCAAAGCTCCAACCCTCATTCCTGCACGGAACAGCCCGGCATTGCGGTGTAAATTCCATTTTCCACTCCACTCTTGCAAACCAAAATTGTTTCCTGGAACCTGATTAGGTGACTCTCCTGCGCCCAGGATATTTGAAGCAAATACCGAACATCTTAGTAGGTCACAGAGAGATGATTTTAAGCTGTCTTCTTTTATGGAAATAAGATGCATTTAGCATGTAAACGGTCCAGTGAGTGTAGTCCATGCTGAATGTTGTGCGGTTCCCTTCACTGGACAACAGCAACAACAAAACAAACAAAACCCCACGTTCTCCACCCCAAAATGAAGCCCCTCCCCATGAAGCAGCTGTTCCTGTTCCCCCTCCTAAGCTCTACGTCACAGTAGTCGTCATGTCTCCATGAGTTTTTCTGTGAAATACAACTTACACCTGGCTTTATCGTGTCTCCAATATCCACCCACATACTGTTGGGGAAACGTGCATATTTGAACTATTTGATTAAACCTGACCAGTGCCTAGGTAGCAAAGGCAATCAAATATAGAGAAAAAAAAAACTGAACGCATAATTTTAGAGAATATTTTGTAACAAAAGGTTGGGTCTAAGCCCATCTCAGATTGCAGATTGCCCAGATCCCTTCCAGACAGGACCTCCCGCCTGAAATCACCAAGATGATGATTATATCCCTCCTGTTTTCCACCAAGGACCTCCACTGATCTTGGTGCCATGATTTGTGAGTCCTCCTTTTTTAGCTAAACCCTGATTTAATTTGCCTAAGCCTGATCATGGTGATGCAAAAAACGTAATCTCACCACTTGGAAGTCTGAGACAGGAGAATTAATTGTAAGTACCTGACCCTAAAGAGGTAACAGGGAGTTCTGGAGCTATATATACCTCAGGATAGCTCAAGGGTGGGGCACTTGCCTAATGTTTGTGAGCCCTTGGGTTCAGTCCCCATCCCCCACCCCGCCCCCACACAAAAGCAAAAATCTCAAGTGGATGAACAGCCCACACATGGCAGAAGCACTGAGTAAATGAGAACAAACTGAGACTATTATTCAGAGGTGGAGTCAGCACCGGACATGAGCACCCGACAGTATAAAGTGGAGCCGGGAAGCGGAGACTCTAGGTGCCTAAGGAATTGTTGTCCTGGGGAGGGGTGGGTGGCCCACAATGGGCCAGTGTCCTACACTGGCTGTGTTGGGCTCTTAATGGTTAGTCCTGACTTGGAACGGAAGCAAAAGGCAGGGAAACGGTGGTGGGGGGCAAGTCCAAGCTTAGAGGTCCTATGCTGAGGGCGGGACAGGAAGCAGGAAGCAGAGAGTGAAGTTACAGCTCAGAGATTAGAGGGCTGTTTCCTTGGCTAATTTGTAAACCTCTACTTAATCTGTGCTAGAAACTGCAGTTTGGCTGGTCTCACAGAGGAGCAAGAGGATCTGAAGCAAGGAGGTAGGGCCACTGGGTATTCAGCAGTCCCCAAAACCACCTTTTTACTCCCTGGAATAAGTCATATTTGCCTGTCCTGGTACCTGACAAGGAAACAGGAAACAGTATAGTTTCTGGGTCTACCTATTGGCTGCAGTCATCCCTTTTCCCTCAAAACAGTGAAAAGTTAATTGTGAAACAGCTTCTTCTGGGACAATGCAGGCCTAAAAACCCTGTTTCATATAATGTGAATAATATAATATGGAGTAGGCATAGCCTTATCTCAAGAGTCACCACAAAGCCCTCCACCCCCCACAGAGCATATTTTCTCATCAAACAGTGGCTGTCTAGACCCTGACACCACTCTACCGTCTGTCTCCATGGAGTTGGCAACTCCAGGGCGCTCATGTAAATGGAGTACAACATTATTTGGCCTCTGTGACTAGCTGGCTTATTTAACATGGCGTCCTCAAGGCTTTCCTATGTTGTGGTATGTATGTATAGACCACATTCATTTTTCCTTTTATCAGTAGTCCTGTGTGATTAGTGTGGTGAACCCTGGTGAATTATGTCCTTTTACACCGGGCTTCTCATGGGAGGTAACAGAGTGTTCTTGGGAACTGGGCCTGTGAACTTGTTGGGACTTATAAGAAGGGTTGAAACAAAAATCTCTTCCTTGTTACAAGCACAAAAAAAGAACATAGTGAGTTTGAAATTCAAAAGTGTTCAGGTTATGGCTCAATTTATAACATAAGAAGCCTATTAGGCTACACGGAAAGAACACTTGCCGAATTTGTACAATAGCTGTGGCTCTGCTGTCTTGACTGGGGAAATGCTCCGTGCGCCAAATACCTAGTGGCAAGGGGCATCTGGGACCCTTGACTTGCTATGAAGGAAACAAGAGTGGTCTCCGGTCCTTTCCACCTTTCTACAACTGCTTCACTTGAAGCACTCAAAACAGGATTCTATCTGGAACTTGGACTAAGATCACAGCCAGCAGTCAGCCCCGCTCCTGTGGCTGGCAGACTCGACAGCAGGCAGTGACTGGGAACAGGAGAAGGCAGGGGCCAGGGGTCAGCATGGGAGATGTGGAGGTGTCTGCCATTCCTAACAAGAAGTACAAATGGTCTTGAATTGGGAGAGTGAGAGTAAATGAAAACCATGGGCGCTTGGGCTGGAGACTGGCTCAGCAGATAAGAGCACTGACTGCTGCTGTAGAGAACCCAGGGTTAGTACCCAGCGCCCACATGGTGGTTCACAATCATCCGTAGCTCCAGTTTTAGGAGATCCCATGCTCTCTCTGTATCAGGCAGGAATGCAGTACACGTGCACACCTAAATGCAGTCAAAACAAACACATATAAAAACAAAAATGAAAAAAAAAATCTTTAAAAACATAGAAGCTGAGATCTGATGGAGGTTCAACCTTCTGGAGTAGATGGTGGAAGGCTATGGTTGGCTCCTCCTGGGTTCCTCAGACTGTGGTCACAGCTCTGTGTTTTGTTGTTGCTGTTTATTTGTATGTATTTGTGTGTGTGTGTGTGTGTGTGTGTGTGTGTGTGGTGTGTGTGTGGTGTGTGTTCATGTGTATGCATGCCTGCAGAAGTTAGAGAACAACCTTGTATGTATCTTCTGCTGCTTTAAATACAGTCATCAGCCTAGCACTCGTCAGTTAGGCTGCTCTGGCTGGCCAGCAGCCACCAACGATCCTCCCCGGTGCTGGTATTACAAAAGCCTACAACTGCACCTGGCTCTATTTATATTTCATTATTTTAAATATGTGTGTGTATTTTAACTGCATGTGTACCATGTGTATGCCTGTTGTCTGCAGAGGGCAGAGTGGGCATGAAGTAACAGTGTAGCTGAAGTAACAGATGGTTGTGAACCATCATGTGGGTGCTGGGAAATGAACTCATGTCTTCTGAAAGAGCAGCAAGTGCTCTTAACCGCTGAGCCGTAGCTCCAACACCCCTTTTTTATTACATTTTATTTGGTGTGCATACATGTGGAGCAGCTTGTGTGGACATCGGAGGACAATGTGTGGGAACCGGTTTTCTCTCCCCACCATTTGGGTCCTGGGGATCAAACTCAGATCATAAGACTTGTAGGCAAGAGCCTATACCTGCTGAGCCATTCCACTACCCCCACATCTGGCTTTTTTTTACATGAATCTGGGGATTTAATTCAGGTCCTTGTGATTGCTCACAGCACTGTTGTTTTTTTCAAAATGTTTATTTTATTTTTGATTGTGTATATGTGACTCCATGTGTGTATGTTTATATGAGTACAGGTATCCAAGAGGCCCAGAAGAACTGCCTGATGTGGGTGCTGGGAACCAAACTTGGGTCCTATGCAAAAGCAACAATTACCCTTTACTGTTGAGCTATCTCTCCAGCCCCACAGGTCTGTTTTTACCCACAGGCTGGACCTGTATGTTTTGTTTCTCGGTACCAAATATGAAACACTGTGGAATCAGACAGTAGTTACTCTGTGAACCCTAACAAGATAAAGCCAGGAGGTTGTGATGGCAGCCATCTCAGAAGCCTCTGCCAGGACCACCAGCTGAACCATTGAGGAAGGTTAGTCGTGTTGTCAAAGATGTAGCTCCAGAGCTGGGAAATGGTGGTGCTCTTTAATCCTAGTATTGGGCAGGCAATCATATCTCTGAGTTCAAGGCTAGCCTGGTCTACATAGTGAATTCCAGGCTAGCCAGAGCTGCACAGTGAGAACCTGTCTCAACCAACCAACCAACCAAACAAGTTATTGTTTCAGGGAGGCAGGGGAGAAAAAAATAATTGTTTCAACATGTCTAATATAATACTCCTCAATTTTGTCTTTAAAATCTTCCACAGATGGCTGGAAAGGTAACTCAATAGAAGTATTTGTGGGCACTTAGGATTCCTGTAACCCATATAGTGGAAAGAGAGAACTGACTTCACAAAAATTATCCTTTTACCTCCACATACTTAATTTAAAAAAAAATCAATGAAATAAATTTCCAAGCCCTTGAACCTCCAGGAATATATCCACAGTTTACTTGGACACATGTATTCCTGGTACAATGCTGTCCATTCCAAATAAGTGCCAGTGTTTTTTGGAGGGTCTTTGAGGTTTTTGTTTTTTGTTTTTGAGATAGAGTAGCACTATGTAGCCATGGCTGTCCTGGATCTCCCTATGTAGACCAGGCTAGCCTTGAAGTCCATCTGCCTCTGCCTCCTGAGTGCTAGGATTAAAGGTATGTGCCTCCATGTCTGGCCCATCTTTGAGTACTTTTGACAGGGGGACTACCACTAAAATGATAAGACCTCAGGATGCTGATTATAAGCCACAGCTGTAAGACTGAACAGTAGAAAAGCCACCCCGACCCCCGAGTTTCTGGAAGGAACTGCTGATACCTTGATTGCATATGAACTTCTGGATCCAGAACTGTCAGAGAATAAATTCCTGTTATTCCGAGCCAAAAAATGAAAAGCCTTCCTTGGGGTCCAATGGGAACATACTTGGTAACCTCGTACCAAAAGAGAACCTTGAAGCTAGGCCCTGTGGCGTACACCTTTAGTTCCAGCACTCAGGTAGGCAGAGGCAGGGGATCTCTGTGAGTTTGAGGACAGCCTGGTCTACATAGAGAGTCTCTGTTTCAATGCCCACTCCCAAAAAGAGAGAACCTTAAATAAACATGGCAGAGTTTATTGGAGCAAAAAGTGACTTAGGGTTGGATAGCATGCAAAACCATGAGGCTGATGAAAGCAAGTGATGAAAGGCTCACAAATAAGAACAGGTACACTTGACCTGCTGGGATTTTTTTTTTTTTCTTCTTAGGGGAAGCATTTCAAACTTCTGTCACACACAAAACAAAGTGATGTGCTCTTTCAAAAGTGGATTTTAGAAGAGGAAATGGTCAGTCCTTTACTAAGCCTTTCTTTCACTGGGTCTTTTTTTTTTCTTCCTTTTTTTTCTTTCTCCTTCATCTCCTCTTTTCCTTTTCTTTTTTTCCTCCTCTTTCTTTTTTTAATGTGGATCAAAATAGAACTCGGCCTTCAGACTGTGATGCTCTCTTCCAAAACCAATGAACCAGACTCTTGAAGAAAATGTTCCAGTGCAGTGATCTGTGGCTTATTGTAGACCTGTATCTCTGACATTATGGAACCCAAAACTCATGTGTTCTGCTGATTGATGAGGAAACTTCACTGGTTGACTTCATTCTCAGGGAGTTAGTTGGTGGGCAGAAAGGTGATTTTCAGATACCCTTAGGGTAAAGTAGATTTTATACAATTCACACAGCAGGTGCTCAGTAAAAATGCCACTCTTGGCGTGGCATGGGACAGAGTGCTAGAGGAAACCAGTGTCCCTATGCTTCCTCCACCCTCTCCTCCTGCTTCCCACTGTCTCCAGTCTCTCTTCCTGTCCCTAATTTAGGAATCAACAATAGTGGAGCGAATGCCTCTGGGCCAGCCTAATTGTGCTGGGAAAATTCCCAGCAGTCTCTCCTTCTGATGCTCCAATCTGTGCCTGTTCCTAGGCTCAGGTCTGCCATTCTGTAGTCCCAGCACCCCATCAAGGCCAATCCAGAACAAGCAGCATAATGGGGGATGCTAGCTAGAGAACCATATCTGAGCTTCGTAGCTTCAACCTTTCCTTCCAGCAGGATTTCTTGCTTGTGCTTCCAAGCAGTCTGGGAAGTAACACACACACACACACACACACACACACAGAGAGAGAGAGAGAGAGAGAGAGAGAGAGAGAGAGAGAGAGAGCTAACTTTGCAACACATGAAGAACAGAAGAAAACAAACAAGACATCACTGGAAATCTTCTGAAAACCAGAGGCTTAGGTGGAGCATGAATCAGGAACTTGTGTTCTAGTTTGCCCTCAGCTTCTATGACAAAATAGCAACTGATATCAACCTGGAAACAAAGGGTTTATACTTCCACATCACAGTCCATCACTGAGGGAAGTCAGGGCAGGAATTTAAACAGGAACCTAGAGGCAGCAGCTTAAGCAGAGATCACAAAAGGAGGGTTCTTACTGGCTTGCTCTTCCTTCCCCAGCTCATAATCAGGACCACCATGCCAGGGCTGGCACTTCCCACATCAATTGTCAATCAAGACAATACCCAATAGATATGCATGAAGGCCGAACTGATGGCGGCAATTCCTCAGTCCGGGCTCCTCCTTGTCATGTGTCTCTGATTTGTATCAAATTGACAAAAACTAACCAACACACCCAGCTTCACAAGAGAGATGTCCTCAACGTCCCTGGAAGCTGAGGTTGTAGATTGGAGGCCAGATAGTGTTGTGTCCTGTCCTGGGCCCCAAGGCTGGCTATGTGTAGTCACCTTAGCCCCCAAGGCTGGCATACCTGGAGAAGATGAAGTAAAAACTGTAAGATTTTAGAATATGTGTAAAGGCAGGAGGCAGTCCGGGTAAGATGGGGATTGGGCTGAGGGTCAGTTTAGGGGTGACAGAGCATGAGGAACAATTTTAAGCACTTGCTTGTTGGAGTATATGGGCTGTGCTTGGTCACATCAGGGCTTTGGAGCTTCTGCACTGCTGCTCTGTAGTGTTTGGAGAGCCTTTTCTGTGTTGGAGTCAGAGGTCCCAGGACCCTCCCAACAGCTCTGAGCCACAGAACATGAAGCATGGGGAAGGCTGGCTCCAGCTCCACAACAGGGTTTCCTCAGGCATGGAAGGTGTTCTGGATCTACATAGGTGCTGTCTATGCTGAGATCAAGATCCAGGGAACTAAACAGAACATGGTTTGCTGTGGCACTCGTCCTTTGAGAATGTAGCCTGAGAGAGAAATGGAACCCAGTTTGGTCCTTCCATAAGCAGCCACCTACCAAACACTCAAAAGGGCTGAGACAGACACCATGCTGTCATGGTATATGGGACCAGGAACCTGGTTGCTCACAAACACTGTTTAAGGGGGCTGTCTCTGGCCTGAGCACAAGGTGAGACCCTCAGGGAAGCTCTTCCTGAATGTTCATAGTATAATATTGCAAGTAAGCAGACTGGAGGTATTTGCTCTTCTCCAGTTAGATTGTAATGAGGGTAAAATCATTCCATTCTGCCCACATCATTAGGAAGAGAGGAAAGATGTTCTCAGGCATGTCCCATGAGTACACCATGCTTGGTTAACTCAGAGCAGCCTCTGGCATGAGAACAGCCCTCACAGATAGCAGTGATAACTCCACGAGTACTGAAAAGTGGCCCTGAAGACTCAGAGGTGAAGAGGGAAGTGCTGCTTGTGGACAGAGCAGGGCTGCCGCAGGTTACACTTCTCAAGGCCTATGTGAGAGGGGCAGGGAAGGGGAGAAGACATGTCCCAAAGTCCCAAAATTCTGTACTCAGACTCTGCCAGAACACCTGGTAACCTTTGCACTTAACAGTTCCCTACTTACGCCAAACACACAGGGTCAGACTTGGACGAGGCCAAGTCCTTTAACTGCTGCTTGAGAGGAATAGACAGTGTTCTTAGAAAGGAATCCAGGCCATCCACGGCATGTCATTCAAGGTTTAGGGCACACCAAAATAAAAACACAAAGGAACAGGGATCATGGCCCACGACAAGAAAGGGCTAGGCAGGAACAGTTCAGGAGAGACTTCTGTAGCAGATGCTTGTATTGGAGGACAGAGCTATGACGCTCCCGGCAACCATGTGAAGGCAAAAAAGGGGCCGAGGTCACACTCTTCTGTTTTTACACCCCTTTGTTTGGCCTCTCTCCTTCCTGGTTTTGCCTGTCACAGATAGTCTAATCCATGTGGAACTGGCTTCAGTGGGAGGAAGGCATGTTTAAGGGTCCAGAGTCAAGCTGGAGACGCAACCTCATCAGTAAAGTGAGATACAAGCATGAGGACCTGTGTTCCGTCCCTAGAACACGTATAGAAACGCCCAGTGTGGGTGGTATAGTACTGGCTAGTCCCAGCACTTGGAAGGCAGAGGCAGGCAGATCTCTGAGGTTGAGGCCAGCCTGGTCTACAGAGCAAGTTTAGGACAGCCAGGGCTACACAGAAAGACCCTGTCTCAAAAAAAAAAAAAAAAAAAAAGAAAGAAAGAAAAAGCCCAGTTTGATTATCACTCTCAGTGCTGGGCAGACAGAGACACCCAGGTTTCAGTGAGACATCCTGTCTCAAGAAACAAGTTTGATCATGTCCTAAGAACCAAGGTTGATCTTTGCCATCTGCCCACAGGTGTACACACACTAAACAAACAAATAAAATATTTAAAGACAAAGTCAAGCTTCCATTAAGTGTTAAAAGAAAGTGAGCTGGCCGGGTGGCGGTCGCGCTCACACACACCTTTAATTCCAGCGCTGGAGAGGCAGAGGCAGGCAGATCTCTGTGAGTTCCAGGCTAGCCTGGTTGACAGAGTGAGTTCCAGGACAACCAGGGAGAAACCCTGTCTCAAAACCAAACGAAAAGGAAGCGAGCAATCAAATCAGGAAAAGACACAGAGGATCCTTCACCTAAATGAAAGAAACCATTGTGAAAAGCCACAGGCTGCGGTTCCAGCTTGAGCCTTCTGGAAAAAGCTGAACTACATAAACAGAAAAAGAGAAAAACCAGCAATTGCCTTGGTGGGCAGAGGAGAGGATAAGAGGATCAGCAATTCTGTGTGGTATGACAGTGGGCAGTGGACATAGCATTCTATTATTCGTCCACATCTGAAACATGTGACTTCCCAGTGTAAACCTTGAATTTGGGCAATAAGTGCGTGTGTTCCTATATGTTCATTGGGAAAACCACCCCATCCCCCACTTGTATGACATATTACTAAAGAGAAAAAGAGGAAGAAAGTAAGAACTAATATATATGTACAAACTAATAATCTATTTTTATCACAATTTGGGGGAGTATTTATCTATCTATCTATCTATCTATTTATTTATTTGAGACAGGGTTTCTCTGTGTAGCCTTGACTATCCTGGACTCGCTTTGTAGACCAGGCTGGTCTTGAACTCACAGAGATCCGCCTGCCTCTGCCTCCCAGCACTCAGGTGTGCACCACCACACTCAGCTGGGAGTTATGCTTATTTGTTTTTATTCTATGTACACATGCCAGAATCCAAGTGTGTGCACCATATGTGTGCCGGTACCCAAGAAGGTCAAGAAAGAGTGTTGGATTCCCTGGAACTAAATTTACAAATGGTTGCGGTTGCGAGCTACCTCGTAGGTGCTGGGAATTTAACCTGGGTCCTCTACAAGAACAACAAGTACGTTTAATCATGAAGCCATTTATCGAGCCCCTTATTTATTTGTTTGTCTGTTTAGTTAGAGGCAGAGTCTCACTATGTAACTCTGGTTGGTCTGGAACTCACAGAGATCCTCCCTAGTGGTGGAACTAAAGATGTGTGGCATACAATTTTGTTTGTTTGTTTTTGAGAAAGAGTCTCCCATAGTCCAAGCTGGCCTCAGAGTTACTGTATGGCTAAAAAATAATCCTGATCATCATGCCTCTACTTCCCAATACTGGGAATGTAGTCGTGCCATGTTTATGCCCTGCTGGGGATCAAACTCAGGGTGCTGTATATGCTAGGCGATCAGTCCCAGGCATTAATGTGCATTTTTTTTACCCTGTAAATCCAAATCTGCTCATAAAAATAAAGTTCATTATTTTAGAAAGCCATTTTATAAGAGAAAGTACTGGGGAGGGAAGGGGATATTTTGCTGTATGCTAAGGGCAGGGTCTACTTCATGAAACCTTGGCAGGACCAATGTGTGATGTCTGTCATGGTGTGGACAACGCTGCTGCTGCTGCTGCTCTGGGCTGTGCCCATGTTCCAGAGTAGGAGGACAAAGGTGACTTTAGCCTACAAGGTGAGCTCAGGTCATGCCCTCCCACTGCATGCCTATGGCAGGGTGGAGAAGCCAGGGCCTCAATGGAGCAGAGGTGACAGGGGCCTGGATCATCTGGGCAGGCCTAGGTCCAGTGAGGAGGGCCTTGAGGACGCAGACCGTGTACAATGATGGAGGATCTGTATCCCGCTGATGCCCCTAACCCTCGTGCAACCCCATCTCACAGTGAAGCCCGGAGGAGATAGCAGATTGGGATAATGTTGCAGAGGCTGGGTACGAGGACTCTCCTAGGGTCTCCCATGACCCCCTTCTGTGCAATGTGACATCCCCAGTTGACTGCACACACCCCAAATCACCCAGTGCGATGTCTTGCTGATCCGGGACTCCCCTCTCCGCTGCCTTCTCTCCTGTGTGGCCTGTGTGTCTCTTCACTCACCTCCAGCTGTAGTCTAGTTCACAGTTACCCTGCCTTTCACCCACGGCCAATATGCTGGCTTTTTTTTTTTTTTTTTTAAAGGAAGACAAAAGACTCCCTGGGCGGAAATCCCCCATTTTCCTTTTCTAGTTCCTGGTCAGCTGTGTGGCCCTGGAAGAGCGATTGTCTCTGGCATCACAGGTGGTGAGCCAGACCGTGCAGGATTTGTCTGTGGTCCTTTCTGCCCATGCTCTATTGCTCTACTACTTATCTTCTTCATCCCAGCTGACCTTTGAACCTGGCTTACAACAGATACCTCTCTCTCTCTGTTTTTTTTTCTTTTTTGGCTCCCCCCTCCGCCCCCCGGCTTTCTCTGTAGCCCTGGCTTTCCGGGAACTCACTCTGTAGTGAGATCCACCTGCCTCTGTTGGGATTAGAGGCGTGCACCATCACCGCCAGGCTCAGACACTCTTCCACTCTCTTCCCCATTCCTCGTCTTTCCCTAAGGCCTTCTACCTTTGCTCCTCTCTGTCTTCCCCCTTTCCCAGGTCAGACTACGTGTCTTGAGCGGAAGACAGGTTAATACAAGGATGCCAGAGTGGGTGGAGGCAATGCCTCCTGGGAGCTGGGTTTGCAGAACCGCCCTGGAGCAGGTAAACAGAATCCGGCTGTTTCAGGGGATCGGAGAGCAGTGTGAACAGAACTCTGAGTGTCGGAGCGACTGCTGTGTCACCAACAGCTTGGACCCACAGAAATTCTGCACCCCCCATACCATGTTCTTGCAATGTGTGCCCTGGAAGAAGGTGACTGGGGCCCTCAGTGACACCTAGGGAGGGAAAGAAACCAGCAGGCGACACTTTCTGGCCCCACTTCTACCTTCTTTTGGATGAGCTAGAGGAAGGGGGTTCTGGGAAGGGAGAGGGGAGGTCCCCAGGGGTGGTAGAAGGAAAGGGGTCTCTGACAGCAGAGAGTGCTGGTTCCCTGCTCCCTCACAGCCGAATGGGCACCCCTGTGAAGAGCACTCAGAATGCCAGAACAACTGCTGTGTCAGGACTAGCTACAGCTCAGACAGGTTCTGCTCAGCGAAGTCCATCTTCTTGCAGTGTGTGTCATGGCGCAAGGTGAGCATGGAGCAAGGGAGCAGGTGAAGGCCACCCCATGGGGCTGGGTCCCTGCTGAGAGGAGGGGACCAGGGGCCTTCCTGGGGCTAGATGACATCTGACCATCTCTCCAGCCGGAGGGAGACTTATGCCAAACCCACTCAGAGTGCTGGAGCCTGTGCTGCCTCCCACTGAGAGAGACCAGCCCTTCCCACTGTACAAAGCGAACTGGGCTCCTAGCTCTCTGCCTGCCAGTGGTGAGTGGCCCACCTTAACCCCCACCTACTGAAACTGCTGTGGTGGGGGTTGTGCGTGAAACCAAATCCCACCAACAGAGGGCGCAGTTAGTGTTCATATGCAGTTGATAAAGCAGAGGAGACAACTGAAGCAGACTGTGGGTCTCCTGAACCAGGCACTGAGTCTCCTGGGTATGAAGGTGCAGGGCACCATCATAAAGGCCTGTTGATCCTACCTGGAGGGACCAGAAACTTGCAAGCCAGGAAGCTGGTATTGAAGCTACCAGGAGCTGGAGCAGACTCTTTAGCCCTATCGGAATGTGTGTCTGTATATGTGTGTGTGTGTGTGTGTGTGTGTGTGTGTGTGTGTGTGTGTGTGTCTGTCTGTCTGTCTGTGGTGTCTACCAAGTAAAGGGACCATTACAGCTGCCAGGCAGAAAGGGTCTCCCAACTTCTCTCCTTCCCATCTCCTTTACTTTCTGCTGGCCCTTAGTAGGACCAGAGGACAAAAGTTCACAGAACAAGGGCCATGGAGAATGGGGGCTCATGGGCATCAGAGCCTGACTGTGTGCATGGGCAGTGTATGCCATGGGTGCTATGTGGGGTTAAGTACATATTTTGTTGTTAGACATCATGATACCATGTGGTGTGCTCCTAAGGTTAAGAATATATGGCCCTGCCAGGAGAGCCCAGCCTGTGAGGTTTGCTTTAGCTTGCCTTGTCCCACTTGGGACAACTGACCTCAAGGAACAGTTTAAGTGAGGGAAGGAGTCAGGCAGTCCCATCCATAGTGGCTGAGCCCTGGGCAAGGGTGCTGTGGTTAGTGCTTAGAGTCAAGCACATCTGATTTCTCTCTCTCTCATCTTTACTTTTAGTGAATGAACATGGATTTGTGCAATGCAGAACTACAACTGGCCCTCAGAGAGCAGAAAGTGCTTTGCTCACATCCACTGTTCCCTTATTAGGCTTCTGAAGCTCGACAGGAATTAGAGCTTGTCAGCTTGTCGTTGATATGAACTCCCGCAGCATGAAGCATCTGAGGACAAATCATAGCATTGCCGCTCAAATAAAAACTACTGACTGATGCAGAAGAACCTTGTCCAGTCCATGTTTTGTTTTGTTTTCCCTAATAACAAAAGCATGAAAATCTGTAAAATCCCTGAAGACGCACCTGGATCTGCTCAGCTCTGGAATGGTGCTGGCTCTGCGGAGTCAGGCTGGTGCGGATCGTTCAGGGTGGCCACTACACCAGCCCCACCAGCCCGCAGCCGTCTCCATGACAACGCTGTGGTCATGTGTCTTGTCGCTGGAGATAAGTATAAGTTGGCGATCCCAAAGGGAAAGTTTGCCTGGACCAAATCGCCTACCGCCATACTGTATCACAAGCTGGTCCGGGCGCCAGGGGCTGGGGAAGGTCACACTGGACTTCCCACAGTGGCAGACCTGTTTCCATGTAGGCTGCTTTTCTTTGGTGGCCTCTCCAGGGTTAGCTGCTAAGGTCTCCCTTGTCCTCCAACTTTGACCCAGGTTCACCTTTGTGGCCCATACCGGCCCATGCTGAGCTGCTTCTGTGCCCATTAACCTCCACTTTGTCTTCCTCTCTCCTTGATGAGCCCTATCTATGGAAAAGGGTCCTTCAGTTTCGTTTGGTTTCTGAGTCCAACAGCTGCTTTATATTTTCCCAGACCTCTCATGCCCAATGCCAGGGAACTCTGCCATGCTTCGCTTTGGCTGCTGGGTATTTCAGGGAAAATACCCCAGTTTCTGTTCTTCCTGCACTGTCTGTTCATAAGTGTCCTGTGACCATCTCTGATGCTTTCTGCTCACCGCTGAGGCACCTCCTGTGGGGGTGATAATATGAACAAGGCTGTGGTTGAGATCACCAGAGGGTGTGAGATGTTGGTGTCCTTTCAGAAAAGGATTCAAGGACAGGATGTGGCCCAGCCTGGTCTGTACAAAGCTGTAAGTTCAAACCCCAGCACCACAAAAGAAGACAATTTTTGGTTAACTAGCTTAATACTAAAGTTGTGTGTGTGTGTTGTTTTGTTTTATTTTTGAGACAAGGTTTCTCTGTGTAGTCCTGGAAGTCCTGGAAGTTCTGGAAGTCCTGGAAGTCCTGGAACTCACTCTGTAGACCGGGCTGGCCTCAAACACGGAGATCTGCCTGAGTTCTGGGATTAAAGTTGTATACCACCAGCACCTGGCAATACTAAAATATTTATTACATCAACTATATGAGAATTCTAAATGTGTGAGTTCAAAATGGTAATATGCAATTTTTAATAACTGATGACATTCCTAGGACATTTTATTTCTAACTTTTTGGCTTTGCCATCATCTTTAATTATACTTACAAAATATCAATTTTGGGCCAACAAAGATGGCTCAGTGAGTAAAGGCACTTTCTGCCAAGGCTAATAACTTACTAAGTTCTATCTCTGGGATCCACAGATTGCCATCTTCTCTCTCTCTCTCTCTCTCTCTCTCTCTCACACACACACACACACACACACACACACACAGAGGAGGGGGAAAGGCATGCCTTCCTCCCAATTAAATAAATGCAGACTAAATAAAATAGCATTTTGTGATGTCTTCTAAGAGACAAAAAAAGCAGCTGAATCTCTCCACTGAAGACTGAGGTAACTTCACTCCCCAATGGATGTTTCTCAAGATATATAACTGGGGACTCAGTGGTTAAGATTGCTTATACAACCATAAGAACTCTGTGATGACTATTCTTTTTTAAAATGATTTTCTTAAATATATATAAAAATTTATGTGCATTGCTGTTTTGCCTGCATGTAGATGTAAGAGTGTCAGATCTTAGGGTTACAGAGAGTTGTAAGCTGCCATGTGGGTGCTGGGAATTGAACCCAGGTCCATTCTAGAAGAGCAGTCAGTGCTCATATCCTCTCTCCAGCCTCCATGATTGATGACTATTCTTGGGTGTTAACTTGACTACATCTGGAATCAATTAAAACCCAAGTGACTAGGCACACCTGTGAGAGACTGCTCTCTCTCTCTCTCTCTCTCTCTCACTTTTTTTCAAGATAGGGTTTGTGTGTGTAGCAAGCAGCCCTGGCCCTGGCTGTCCTGGAACAAGCTCCGTAGACCAGGCTGACCTTGGATTCAAAGAGACCCCCCCCTGCTCCTGCCTCCCCTCCCAAGTGCTGGGGTTAAAGGTGAGCACCATCATACCCAGCTGAGAGATAGTTTTCTTAATTAAATCATTTGAGGAGGGAAGACCCAGTTCTAATCCAGATCTTTGAGGTGGGAGGATCCACCTTTAATCTGGACCACACCTTCTGCTGGCCACCTGTATAAAGGACGTGAAAGAAGGAAGCCTTCTCTCTCTCTTTGCTTGCTTGCTCTCGCTCTTACTGGCAAGTCCATTCCTTCACTGGCATTAGAGCCTACTTCTATGGGCATAAACTGGCCAGCTGAGGCATCCAGCCTTGTGGAGTGAACAATTACTGGATTCTTGGACCTTCTGTTGGTAGACGCATTTGTTGAACTATTTGGACCACAGCCTGTAAGCCACTCTAATACATCTTGTGTGTGTCTGTCTGTGCGTGTCTCTGTGTGTGTGTGTCTGTGTGAAAGAGCCAGGTGAAGGCTGGTGTATTTCTGTAACCCCAATGCTGTGGGGAGCAGAGACAGGATCACTAGGCCTTGCTGGCTGCCAGCATAGCCAAAATACGTAAATGCAAAGTGACAGGTGAGGACACTCAAAGGCCAGCCTGGGGTACATAAGTTTGAAGCCAGCTTTGGATACATGAGACCCTTCTCAAGACAACAAACCTGTGCCCCAGAGATAAATGTTAAGGAAAAAAAGCAGGCTTTGCTGGGAATGCCAGCAACCTGAACGGGAAGCCAACTGTATGTAGCCTTAATCACTTTCCAGGTCTTTATGGATTTTCACATAACAATCAGTCAGGGACAGTACGAAGAAGAGTCTGTCAACAGGCTAGGATTCTGGTGCTGACTGCAGGCAGAAATCATCTGAGGACGGAGTCCTTTTTAGGGCAGGACAGCCTAACTGTGGGTCAGTTTTATGGTTAATGCCTGGTTTTGTAAATTAGTTTTTTTTTTTTTTTATTTTAAAGCAAGGTCACAGGGCACACAGTGCCTGAGAGTGAAAAAGACACAGGAGGCAAGCAAGATGGTGTTTTCTTTAGAAATTACCTATAGTGAATGCTAGCCATTTCAAAACCCTTTTGCTGTTTCAAAGAAGGCCACCAGATGGCAATATGACCTTGGCAGAGCAGAAATACATCGGCAGGAAAGCCTGGGCAGGAGTTGTTTACCTGATTTAGAGACAATAAAACACAGGCAATGGTAGAGCAGACTCCTCCTGTACCCAGACTTCTCTGTGACGACCTGCTCTGTAACACTTGTTTTTCCTACTGAATAGCTTCAGCTTAAGTCAAGTGGATTGCAAAACAAACACAAGCTCTGCGGAACCCCAGGCGGGAAGCCTCTGAAAACAAAGTCGCCACAAGCATTGACTATCTAGAGTCAGAGGTCGTGGTGAAGGTTGGCTGGGGAGGTGATTCCCAGAGCTATCGAGACAGAAGCCTGGTCTAAGGAAAGGAGATACATCAGGCTGGGTGTGCTGATCCCTGGAGAGCCTGTCCAGAGCAATTACAGCTCAGAAGTGCTTTATGGCTTTAATAATGTGGTGGGAAACGGGGGGTGGCTGCTGCTTAGAGCATGTTTTATTCATGTCAGGAAAGACTGACTTCTACAGTTATCATCCCAGACCTCAGCTTAGCGGGGCCACTGGCTTGTCCTCTGGGGTTACTGCTGGAGCCCACGCTGCAAAAAGGCAGGGCTGCCTTGGAGGCAACCAAAGGTCCCTCTCGCTAGAAGTTTAGAGTTTGCTGTGAAGGTGGAACTGGGGATGAAAAAATCTACTTAGATGAGTGAGGAAACGCCCCAGGCAGCCATGAACTGCACAAACTGAAAAAGAGCGTGCGAGTTTACCAGGTACAATGAGGCAGAAGGCTGGAGGCAAGAGCTGCTGAAGGGCAGCAGGTACTCAGCCTTGATAGCCTCTTACAGGTAAGGGGAGCTGGTGGTCCACTCCAGAGGCCCATCAGACTTGGGGAGTCAGCTGGAGGAGTGTGGACAAAGCTCACGCCTCCACGTCCAAGAGGGCAAGTTTCTACCCCAGCATCAGCTGCTTCATACAGACTGCAGTTTCCATCAGGGTTCTTTTGCCTCTTCTGCTGCCCACTGCATCCACCATAAGGTCTGTCCCCTCCCAGGGACATCTCATGTTGTCCTACTCCAGCCCCGTGGCTCCTTTGTCTTCACAGGAGCTGGTGCCTGAGAGCTGCTGAGGTTGGTGGCTGGAGGCCGGCTGGAGGCAGGTCACACGGCACAGGTAGCTGTGGAGTCCGATGGCCAGTTCTGTTTCCATGTTTCTCCTGCTGTACTCTTTGTCCCAGGTCGTGGTGACAGGATGTGTTGTGTCCTCATTGCAACAACCCTCACTGGACCCAGAGTCTCAAAGGGATGCCCAACAGCAGGAGGTGTCACGAATCATGCCTATCCAGGACCATCGCCCTCAAAGGTAACACTCCTCTCCAGGCAGGAATGCCCTGCTTGGCCAACACAACACTAACGAGGTGCCAGTACCAGGTAAGGACCTCTGAGGACCTTGTGTGAGCTTGGAGCCACTCCTCCCTTGCCCAGGGCTTAAGGCACTGTGTCCCTTGGCTGTCAATTCAGGACTCATCCACATGAACCCCTTAGACAATGGATGGTCTTAGTCAAAGGACACCCTTGACCTTCTGTCCATCCCAAATGGTGAGTCCTGTGGCTTCCTGAAGTGGTTCTGCAAGGCCCCAGCAGTCCTGTGGCATTTGAACAGGGCCCTATGAGCGGCCTCCAATTCCACCCCAGCCAGGTCTGGCAGAGGATGTAAAAAACAAAGTCCTTAAAAAAAAAAAAAAAAAAAAAAAAAAAAAGCCAGCTGTCACTGTGTAGCCCTGGCTGTCCTGGAACATGCTATGTATGCTAGGTTCTCATAGAAATCCACCTTCCTCTGCCTCTTCTGGGGTTAAAGGTATGTGTGATCACATCTGGCAACAAAATATCTTGATGCCCAGATATTGGAATCGCTCTAATGATGCAGATGAGGAAGGCAGATGAATCTTTGTGAGTTTGAGGCCAGCCTGGTCTACACAGGCCCAGTCTCAAAAAACAAAAAACAAAAGATAAGGAGGGGGAGGTAAAGCCTATTTAATCCAGGGTGCCCTGGGAGGAGGCAGATGGCTGAAAGACTCATGTACATCACGACTGTCATGGGAGCAGCGAACCTTCCCCTCTGCTCCCCATCCATAGCACCACTGTGCTCATGGTGCCTTCACTCTGGGGGTCCAGGGGCCGTGTGGTTGTAGGCCACTAAGACCCATGATCTCTGCAGCCATAACTCTCTTCAAGAGCCCTCCAAGGTCTGACATTTCCTCACAGAAGGAGGGAGGCAGGAGGGTCACTGATCTTCAATTCTAGGTGCTCCCTCATACAGGTGCTCCTGTTGGTCACCTGTATGTTACTCTGCCCTAGCTGAACCTGGCCTAGTGTTTCAGGGAAGTGCTGGAGTAAAAAGGCTGGGGGGATTACAGGGCAAGTCCTTCGTAGCTCTAAATTGTTGTTCTGGGTTCTCGTTCTTGTTGGGTTGAGATTTTCTGGTGATTTTGCGGCTGCTTTCAGGGTCACCTGTGTTCTGTAAGTAAGCCCCAAACACTCACTGGTTCCCCAAGTTTGACTTTGGTGGAATATTACTTTGTTTTGCCATTGGTGTCCTATCGCCCAGGCCTGCCACTCAGCCTGATTAACACTCCACTTCCCAACCCAGGCAGGACATGGTGACACCAAACCATCGGGTGTTCGGGCATGTCCTGAGCTTCATCTGTATGGGCAGGTGGCGCTCCCCTGCGCAAAGGTGGAAGGAGACCGCTGGCCACCTCTGACCTTAGGCATTCTACGTTTTCCTTTACTGGACGAAGGGTTAACCTGATCTGTGTGGCGCTAAACAGTCAGGGTCAAATCCAGCCCCATGTGTTAACATGTTCCTATGAACCTCGAGACCGCGAGCGGGAAGTCGAAGGGCAGGCTCCGTGCGGGAAGCGGCAGACTCTGGAACTAAGGGCTGCCATGGCCAGTGTGGTTAGGCTCCATGGGTCACCTGGGGATGAGTTCCATGCAGACAGAGAGGGGGTGCTGCAGAAGTGCCAGGAAAGCACAGCCCCAAGGGAAACCAAGGGAGAGGTAAGCAGCAAGGGCTAATGCCAACCACGCATTGTCTCAGGATGTCCCTGAGGTACTCGGAAGCCCATCATTGCCCAGGAGGAATGCAGGCAGGGAGTTACCTGCCTCAGAGCCACACAAGACACTGGACCAGATTTCATCCAAATCAAGGCTATATTTATCTCTGTGCTGATTGACATGAAAACCGACTTTAGTGGAAACCGTCTACAGTGGAAACATTGAGCTGGAAGGAACTGAACACAGCAGAGAGTGGTGCTGAATGTTGACTCAGCACAAAAGCAGGTCAGGGAACCAAAAAGGACAAGCTGACAAAACATGGGGGAGCTTGAGAGGGCATGAATGGGAAACCAAAGCCAGAGGAGGGGTGAGAGGCTTAGTGGTGGTGGAGGGGAGGCGACACCCAGACAGATGAAGAGAACTAACCTTTTTCTTGTAACCAACTTTAGACCGGAGCTTGTAGGACTGTCTGGCTTACACAGCTCCGGTTTGTCATTACGACTGGAGCCAGCCAGCCCCAAAGCCCACTGTAAGTCTAAGCAGACCCCAAAAGTGTGGCTCTCAGGGAGGTCCACCCACTCTGATAGGAAGCTCAGATACCTTCTCCCCCTAAACATCCTGTCCTGCCTCCGAGGCTTGCATAGTTGAAGGATAGTTGCTGCAGTTAAACAGCTGAGTGTGTTCACAACTGACAGCCCGAGTGGGGTTTTGTGACCACATACACAAATAACCAGAGGGGGTTCTAGAGACTTGTTAAAGACTGACTGTCCATGTTAAGAATTTAATAAGTTTTATAATTATATCAACAGAATATTTACATTTTTTCCTAAAAAACAAACCAAAGAAATCCGCTTACACCTATGCATAATAGAATAAGGCAGAAAACCCAAAGTTTTGTACATTATTATTAATATTATTTTAATATATATCTGTAACTTCGGTTCTAAGTACCAAGGGAAGGCCAGAGCCGGGCCTGAGTGCAGAGCCTCACAGTGCGCTGGACAGAAAGACCATTTCTTTCCATAAATAACAAACCCTGGGGCTCAAATGGGATCTGAGAAGTGAAACTGCAAATCCCAACTAAAAATTCCTTTTTTTTCTTTTTTTTTTTGGTTCTTTAAAATGTCGTTAGAGCATAAAATTAAGAAAAATACAAAACCATTAAAAATGTTTGTCACTTGTGTGTGGGGAAAGGTACAAAGCTAAATTTTTCCCAGTGACCTAATCGCAAGCTCGGAAAATGAAGTCACCCCCAGGAAAGCGAAAAGTCCTCCACTATGCAGGCTGCAGCGTGGTACAGGCCGCGCTGCTCCCGGACCCCGGGAACTGTGCTCAGGTGCCAGGAATTTAAGTGAGTCAGTTCGTTCCGCCGGGACTACCGCGCCTCCACCTCGGGCGGGTTGCACGCCGGCGAGTAGTCGCGCGCCTCGCCAGGCCCCAGCGCCAGCGGCGTGGTCCTGGGGCGCGCGGGTGGCGTGGGGACCCCGCCGGCGGCCACCAGGGGCGGAGGCGCGCCGAGCGCGGCGGCTGCCGGCGGGGTCCGGGCCAGGAGCGCGCCGTGCAGCGCGCCGGAGGCCAGGCGCGGGTAGTGCATGGCCGGCAGCAGGGCAGCGTCCGGGTCGGGCCCGCGGGCGCGCTCCAACTCCTCCCGGCGCACCTCCCGCAGGCGCTCGGGGCTGTAGGCGTGGGGCTCGCGGTCCCGGTAGGCGCGCTCACAGAGTTCAAAGGGAGCGGGGCCCGTGGCGGGCGTCGGGGCAGGGAAGGGGCGGCGCGGCAGTTCCAAGCCCTGGTAGGTGTCGCACGGCGGATCCCACACGAAGCCCGAGGTGCCCAGGCCCAGGTTTGCAGTTGTGGAGTGCACGCCGACGCCGGTGAGTTCCGGTATCTCGTCTTCCCTGCGTTCCTGCTTGACCTTTACGTCGCCCTGGGGCCGCTCAGGCGTCTGCTTCCCCGTCTCCCGACCTAGCAGGCCTGCCAGTCGCAGGCAGTCGCCGAGGGCTGCCTTGCAGTAGGGCGATGGCGGTCGGGCAGCCAGCTTGGCGCCGTCCTCTTTGCCGGGTGAGTGGCTCTCCTTGACGCGAGTCTCGGCCTCACGCTCTGCGAGGACCCCAGGACGGCCAAGCTCTCCGGGGCCCCGCGGCAGGAGGTTGCTGATGGGATGGCCCACTGGTGCTGCGGCAGGGCCGTGGCTCAAGAGGCGCGTCTTCTCCAGGACGTCCCTGGGAACAACAGGATAAAGCCATCAGCTATAGCAGCTGTCAAGTTCTTGTGACCTCAAGTTTCCTGCTGTGTGGAGCCTCTTTGAACCCAGGGCTTCTGGGCTTAGCCAGTGTTAGAAGCACCCCAGCTGTGAGCACACTGGTGACAGCTGGTTATTGGCTGGGTACTGCCCTGGGTGGATGCAGCAGGACGAACTACTGGGGGGAGGGGTCCTCCCACATGGAGTGGGCAGTAAAGAAGCGCGGCTGCCCCAACTCTGGAATTCCCTGCTCAAAACCTAAGCACGCAGCGCCAACCTGAAAGTACAGGCCTCTAGTCCAGCTAAGGAGAGGCTGAGACAGGACTCAGTCAAAGCTAGCCTGGGCAACTTACCCTGGGGCCCTTGAGGGACCTGTGGCAGGGATCCACTGTCATCACCGGGCCAGGAGAGGGCCCTGAAAACAGTCCTCCTCGCCCACCCTTTTCTGGCGGGGTCCCCAGCTGTGCCTGCAAGCCACATTTGCTCATGGCATGGGGAAGTCAGGAGTGGCTCAGGACTTCTCACCTGAGTCTGTCACAAGGACCAACTGCTCTCGCTACACATCAGACGATGCTGAACCATGGGCATGGGGGCAGAAGAGAGCCCCAGGGCCTGACCAGGGACCTTAGCACCCTAAGGAGGGTCGTGCCTGCTGCAGGACCTGCATGGATCAGCCTAGATTTTGCCCCCGGTGGCCCTTCCACCTTCAGTGTCCTCAGTGCTGGCAGTGGGCTGCAGCATGGGTGTAGGCCTGAGGCCACCCTAAGTTCTGGTACTGGTGATCTATCTATGCCTTCACCTCATACACAGAGCAGCGCACCTGCTTTACACCTTTACACCCCGTAAGCTTTTTTCAACCCTTACCTTAGTGGTATTAGGATCTGACAACAGAGTCAGGCACGTATACTACTGCCCCAGGAGGATTTGGGGCACCGTACCCTCTTCCTCTCGCCCCTTGCCCATCTTCCAGACACCTACCTCATCCAGAGCGTGGCTGCTCACCTGGCTTCCTCCCTGAAACCTCTGGGTCCCTTCAGCCTTTATCCTCATATACAGTGCAAGCGCCATTCTGAGGGTTTACTGGTGTGTTACATAAACTCAGTTTGAATGTTTCTGATCTGCTTCTCATTTCTCTGTCTACTGACCTCTAGAGCAGAGGCCTTTGCCATTTCTCTAATACATCCGATATCCACACAATAAAGATCCGGGTTCAAGCGCCCTCAACTGATACCCCAGGTCCTTCTGAGCCCTGTCACTGTACTTGGGGTGTCTGTTCTGGCCCCCAGTCACTTGTCCTCAGTCACTCTCTAGTTGTAGGTGACCATTTATTACCAGAAGTGAGCTTCACACTTGCCTTGCCTAAAATGGGATGCAAGATTTCTATTCTTGCCGTAAAGTAAATGTGAAAATGTTAATAAGCCTGTTGACTGAGCTCTGGATCAAACATAAATTGGCTTTCAAAGTCTCACATACTCAGAAAACTTTGTAAGGCGTCAGTTCTGTAAGTCTCTTTTCTACCTGCACTCCTTCCATTCCCTTTATTTCTCCATATCTGCATTTCAGGTTTTACCAGCTCAAACTGTTTTGTTTTCGGAGACAGTTTTCTCTGTGTAGATCTGACTGTCCTGGAACTCACTATGTAGACCAGGCTGGTTTCCAACTAACAGAGATCTCCCTTCCTCTGCCTCCCCAGTACTGGGATTAAAAGCATGTGCCACCATTCCCAGCCCATCAAACCTTATTCCCTAAGTTCTATCTGATGAGCCGCTCTCCTAACAAGCTTTCTTCCATTCTGCCTCTCTACGCCAAAGGGGTGAACTGTAAAGCAAGGATCTCTTTGTTGCAAAAGGTCCAATGAAGATCTGGGACCTCTTCCCTCCAAAGGGATCCCATAACTGCTGTCCAGATTTAAAAGTTAGTTCTGGTCCATAAGGTTGCTGATGGTTTTAAACCATCCCAGGCATACCACAAAAGAATTTTATCTGCTTTGGTGACAAACAGGAACTGTTGGTCCCCTCCCTCCATCCTGAACAGGGCTGTTAAGATTCCTTAGGGAGACTGATATTACTCACCACCTGGAGACAAACACTGGTTTTGTTTTGTGTTTTTGGTTTTTCAAGACAGGCTTTCTCTCTGTGTAGCCTTGGCTATCCGGGACTCACTTTGTAGACCAGACTGACCTCAAACTTACAGAGATCTGATTGCCTCTGCCTCCCAGTGCTAGGATCAAACGCATGCACCACCACACCAGGCCTAAGGTGACTTCTTAAAGGGTGTAATGATGCACATTTGACCTGAGAGATGGTGGATCCCGTAGGGATTTGTGCCCTGGTGGGGGATGGGCTCACTTTGAGCCCATCATGGAGCTGAGCTCACCTTGAACAGAAATGTGGTTTACTGCCATCTTAACTGGTGACCTCATTTAAGATGGAAACAACCATATGACTTGGCCACCACCTTTGCTAATGATGTCATGAAGTAGGACAATGCCATGTGACCTTGCCAGCATCTTGGTGAATGTAACCGCACGGCATCAACAAAAATAGCAACTCTCATAAAACTCCTTGGTATTACTGAGTCCTATGAAGATCAATGCACCCCTTTTATGATAAACTACAGAGGTAACTGATGAACCAGCCTGCTTCCATCTTGAGCTTGAAAGCCATCTTATAAAGACAAACTAGGTTCATTTCTGTTTCTGATTAAATTTCTGTTACTCAAAGATTGGGCTATGACCCACCTGTAACCTTAACTACAAATGGTTCTGTACTGTTTGTTCCAGGAAATGGAACCATCTTGCAGTCCTACCTTTGTTTCAGAGGGTTGTCAATGGCCACCTGCTGTCATGCTCTGCTTCTGAAATCTGCCTATTTTGGCAGCCAAACCACCCATTTGGAAACTCTACTTCTGAGCTATAAAACCTTATCTTGCCTATGTCCAATGCTGACCTTGCAAACCCCACTTTAGGGGGAGGCTGCCTGTGTGCAGCAAATGAAAAGAAGGCTTGCTTTAGTTAATTCGTCCATGGTGATTATTTGGGTCAGTTGTCTTTCTTACATCTTTGGGATTAACATCAGATGTTGCAATCAACAAAGCTGGAAGGAGTTCGAATTCTGAAAATCCATTTGACACCAGGCATGGAAATGCAGAATTTGGAATCCGCCCTGCTGGTTTTTGTCTTGCTTTAGTTTAGTAGTTCTTCCCTAGGAGTCCCCACACCCTCTTTGGAAAGATAATATATATTCAGTGCCACTATATGTGATCTGATTTTTTTTTCTTTTTTTTTTTTTAACACGGTGTTACGAGTTCCTTCTGAGATTTTGGACTTTGAAGTAGTCCCGAGACTGAAAGTCTATGGAAACTTGTTAAGTTGGATTGAATGCATTTTTGCATTATGATATGGCTGCAAGCCTGCAGGATGGGGCTGGAAATATGGTTGTTTGAGGCTCATAGGTGTGGCCTTGCTGGAGGAAGCTCGTTACCGGGAGTGAGCTTTGAGGTTTAAAACCTAGTCTAGTATACCAGCCTTCCCACCCCAACCCCCTTTACACACCAGGACCGTGCTTGCGGCCACGATGACAACGGACTGTGACCCTCTGAAACTGTAAGCCAGCCGACAATTACATGCTTTCTTTTGTAAGAGTTCCTGTGCCTGGAATCTCCAGGTCTGTCTGCTTTCCTCTGAGGAAAAAAACGTTCCTTTCTCCCCTCCGACACTCCACGTGTATCTGCTTTTGTTTCTGCCTGATCTAATATATTTGCTAAGGATCTCTATGTTAAGTTTCTCTTTCACAAAGAGGTTTATATAAAAAAACAATCCCAACAAACAGTAAGATTCACAATTTGGATTTATTAAAATATACCTTATATGTGATTATGAATACACAGCCTGCCTACATGGTTCTGGTTTGTCTTTTAAGATCATGTACTTAGTGCCAAAATGACTCCTAGGTAAGTGCTCATGTAAGCTAAAGTTGTTAAACCTGACCCAACTTCATTATGTTCATGGTAAAACTAAAATTTTAAGAAACAAAATAATGATAAAAGACAAAAAATATATTTAATCAATGTGACCATGTAGGTAAAACAAACAGAGATGGTCAATGGCCAGAAATATTTCCCTGGAACAAATAACATGCGTTTCTAAATTTAAGATCTGCTTTTAAGGAAAACACACAGTCAAGATATCTCCTTAATCCTTGTCTCAGTTCTGGTTCTATAATGTGGTCCCATTGCTTGATATAAATAACTTTAAGAGATGATTAGGCTGGGCGTGGTGATGCATGCCTATAATCCCAGCACTCTGGGGAGCAGAGACAGGCAGATCCCTGTGAGTTTGAGGCCAGCCTGGTCTACAAAGTGAGTGTAGACAGGTAGCTCGGAGTCACACTATTCTTCAAGAGAACCAGACTTTAATTTCCAGCATTGGCATCAGGTAGCTCACAGCCAATCACCTGTGACTCCAGCTGCGGGGGACCTGCCACCTCTAGCCTCTAAGGGCACCCACACTCACATGCACCCACAGAGACACACCCACACATATTCTTAAAAACAACAAAAATCACCCAAAAATTATCAACAAGAAATGCTTCAGGACTGTCTCTGACATGAACTCTGTGGCTGGCTCTTTGATTACCTCCCCCTAAGGGGGAACAGCATTGCCGGGCCACAGAGGAGGACAATGAAGCCAGTCCTGATGAGACCTGATAAACTAGGGGCAGATGGAAGGGGAGGAGGATCTCTCCTATCAGTGGACTTGGAGAGGGGCATGGCAAGAGAAGAGGGAAGGAGGGTGGGATTGGGAGGGGATGAGGGAGGGGGCTACAGTTTGGATACAAAGCGAATAAACTTGCAATTAATATTAAAAAAATTAAAATTAAAATTAAAAAAAGAAAGAAATGCTTCAAGAGATGACTTCTCCCACTCCAGGGTGCATCTTCCTATTGGACAAGTGCCCTCCCTTTAGAGAGGAGTAACTATGTCTATGCTGTTAAATGTTCTGTATATGAATGACTGCATATAAAACGCAAACATATAAAGGATATATATATATATATTTTACCACTACTACCTCTTTAAAATGATCCCTGCACTTAGGAGGCAGGTAGATCTCTGAGTTTGAGGCCAGCCTGGTCTATATCGAGTTTCAGGGCAGCCAAAACTGCAACGAGAAATCCTGTCTTGAAAACAAAATGAAACAAAATCCAAAAAAACCAATACCTTCCCTCACCCTAGTATCTGTCTCTTAGAATACAGGGTTCCTGTCCTGTTGCCATCTTCATGCCTTTGCTGTGCTGGCCTACGACAGTCATAGTGGGATTTGCACTTCACAAGTCCTTCACAGAAAGAAATGAGAAACGGGCCATCTGTGGTCGTTCAAATAAGAATGGCCCCCAGAGGCTCGTATGTTTGAATGCTTGGTCCCCAGTTGGTGGAGCTATTGGGGAAGGGTGAGCAGGTGTGGCCTTGTAGGAGGAGGTGTGTCACAGGAGTTGGCCTTTGGGGTTTCAAAGCCCACACCAGGCTCAGTCTTGGACTCTCTGCTTGCTACTTGCTAATCAGATGGAGTTCTCAGCTACTGCTCCAGTACCATGCCTACCTGCTGCCATGCTCCCGGCTAAAATAACGGACTAACCCCCCGGAACATTTTAGCAGGCCCTCAAATGTTTTCTTTTATAAGCTGTCTCGGTGCTTCAGCACAGCAACAGAACAGTGACTAAGATACCACCCCAGCCATTTTATGTAGACAAAGGATGGGGGATCCATCTATGTGCCTATTTAAAAAAAAAAAAAAAAAGCCTCATACATACTGAGTGAAGACCTTTTAGGGTGATTGCGTCTGGGTCCCCACACTCCCGTCAGCAAGTCCTCCCCAATTCTCTTAAGGAAGCCCAATAAACTCATTAGTTTTCTGGCGTGAACTTTGATGACATTGAAGTTTAGTTTGTCATTAGGAACTTATAAGGAAGGGATAGACATTGCTTAGTCTCCCCCCTTCTCCAGGGAAAAAATTCTCATAACAGATAGGAAATTTGTCAATGCTATTATGTCTCATAATATTAAGAAAAAAATGTTAGCAGGATATACGGATGAAAATTGTTTTATTATTATATATAAAGGCTGAGATATCTGATGTTTTCCAGAATGGAAAAGAAAACTAGAAAGCTTCTGTAAGTTATGAAGGTCTGAGTAACGTATTTAAGGTATAGAGAGGATGACATTTAGAGATAAAATATATGATATTAAAGTTTCTAAGGTCAAAGATCAACAATTACAAAGAGTATTAAAAAGTATGTCTAATCAGTTTATTGAAAATGTCTGACTTTGTGAAGCACAGTGGTGCATGCCTGTAATGCCAGCACTCAGGGAGGCAGGGGCAGGAAGATCTCTGTGAGTTCGAGGCCAGCCTGGTCTATAAAGTGAGTCCAGGACAGCCAAGGCTACACAAGGAAACCCTGTCTTGAAAAATAAAAATAAAAAACAACAACAAAAAATTAAAGGTGTAAGTGATCTTCTGGGTATTCAATAACCATATTTGGAGGCATATACTAATTAAGCCAGAGGGACTGAAAGGACGAATATTCCTCCCTCCTTGTCCTTCAAGGTCAGCTAGGTCCTAGTGTTCTTACGGAGCATCCCTTGAAATGTTCTGTAACCATAGGGAGTCCCCTTCTTTTTTGTTCAGGGAGGCCATTTGGTATACTCTAACCAGAGTCCAGTCTGCAAAGAGGAAAGATTTCCTCCATATTTCTGAGTGAAACAATGGTGAAGCAAGGCTTTTGACCCATCTTCACACAGATGGACTAACCAGTGAAAGAAAGACTAGACGAGTCTGAGGTCCCTCCCCTGCCCAAATGACCCTGAGGACTGGACCCTCAATTGGCCCTCATAGTACAAAAACCAAAATTAATTTTGGCTACCTATGTGGTCTTAAACACCCAGCAGGAGAGTACAGCCAGAATTAAAACAATCAGTGTGTTTCTTTCAGTTATGGGATTGCAGTCCTCAGAGATTATACTTAACAACATGAAATGTTACCTGGATAACTATTTCTTACTAACAGTTCTCTTCCTGATATAGATACCACACAGATACAGGACAAGACCTTACTTAAGTGTAGCAGTGTCTAGCCACAGCTAAGAAAAACAGGCCTATTATGGTGACAATTTTAGAATTCTGGTTTCTTTCTTTTTAAAGATTTATTTCCTTATTATGTATACAGTGCTCTCCCTGCATGTACACCTGCATGCCAGAAGAGGGCACCCACATCTTGTTATAGATGGTTGTGAGCCACCATGTGGTTGCTGGGAGTTGAACTCAGGACCTCTGGAAGAGCAGTAAGTGTTCTTAACCTCTGAGCCATCTCTCCAGCCCCCCTTCTGGTTTCTTCAAAAACACAGAAATGTTATTGTTTTAATCCCAGGTGTGGGGTATGGACTGTCCAAAGCAGCTATGATTTGCCTCATGCTGTAGCAGAGTCGTATCTTTGCCAGCTGAAGATTTGTGTGACGTCTGGAATTCTGGGAACTTTTCAGCCCCAAGAGGTGGGGTTGGTGGATGTTGGTCATTCAGGGGGGTTGTTTGCAGATTTGTTAGTGGTCATGCTCAAAGAAGAAACAAGAAGAAATCAGATTCAGGGATCTTTCTCTGTCTCCTATCCAGTGATGGTGTTGGGGAGCAGTGGGGGGGTGGGGAGAGGCTATAAACAGTGGGAAAAAGAATCCACAAAGTAGCAAAGACCAGTTACAGCCTATCTTCTTAATTACTGAGGTCAAATCTAAAATGTGTATTTACTGCCAACTATGAAACACTGAGCTGTGATGTGTCTTTCTGTACACTAGCTACCTGATTAAAGGAGGCTGCCAGATACTCTGTCATCAGACCTAAAGGTTCGGGAAATCATTCACGATACCCAGTGGTGCCTTTGGGACACTGCTAGACAATCCTATAAAAGGGACCCAATAAATTGTCAATTGTTACTGACTTTAATTAACCTTTCCTACAAACTCTCCAAGTGCTTGTTCCTTAAGCAGGAATCTGAGTCTGCTGCAGTAGGCAGCTGATTACACAGATAGCCTCCCACAGGGCTCTGGTACACGATTCAGACTAAACAAAACCCACGTTAACATTTTTCCTCATTAACCTTGTCTCTTAATGTTCCCCACAAAGGTTGTAATAAAGATCTGATGGCTGATTCTGAACTTATGCTAGCCAATGACAAATGTCTGAAGCTCTTCCACAAAACTAGTGGCCTCGCATCTTTTAATTGACTACAGTGACAAAAAGCACCAGTCTTGCTAACACCTATGACAAAGCCTGCCAAGAGTTCTTTAGATGGTTTTCTTGCCTGCTCTCTTCCTCTAACGGCAAAACTTCCCAACCATTTTAACTATACTCTGAGCGAGAATCATGCAGTCCTAACAGTCTCACTATTTTTTATGTTACAGATGCTGCCTCCCTCATAGAACACATTCCAAGGATGCATGCTGTCACCAAATGGATGTCTTACATCTCCTATTTAAGTTTCATTGTTGGCCCTTGGGTTGACCCTTCTCTGAGGCACTTGTAACCGCTGTCCCTTTTACATTGCTCCTGTTGCCAGCTATGAAGCAGCTATGTGGTCTGTGGCCCCAAGCAGTCAGATAACCTCTAAAAAGGGACTAATGGGCCATTCAACACATCCTTCTCGCTTTTCTGGACATTTTTCCTTTAAGAACTCAGAACTAAAAGGCTGGACTGAGGACTTTTTTCACATGAATTAACTTCTCTGTCTGGCCAGCTCTCATAAACCTTAAAGAAATTTCAGATCAACTTATATTCAGGACAGACTAGATTCCTAGGTAGCCAAAATTAAAGAGGGTATGTTGTTCACCACATGTTATTGCGGTCTGGAATGAAGGATTAATGACCTGGAAGTCTCAGGTGAGAAACTCCAGACAGGTAGGTAGATATACTGAGAACGCCAGCAGTTAGAAGCGGGGAAGCTCCCGACAAGCTTTGCTGGTATTTACAGCTGTGAAACTGAAAGGGCACAGATCTGTAGATTTTATCTTCTACCCCAGCGTTCCCTTTTCTGCCCCATAAAACTTCCAAGCCCCCTTCACCTAGGCGCAGTCTCCGCTCCCAGTCTGCTTCTATAGAGGTAAGTCTCCTCTTTCATTTTCATGTCAGAGCTTTGGTCAATCCTGATCTAACAGACTGGACGGGTGAGAAACCAAAATGGGTAGGGAGGTCTCAGGGCCGGATGAACTCACCGCTCCTGCTCTTCCTGGCCCTTGTCAGGCTCTCGGTCATGGTTGGTCAGGGCTGAGAGGCGCTCCGTATCCACTGGCTTGGGCCACGGGGGTGGAGTGGGAAAGGAAGGTGGCACTCGGTGCAGTCGGTTCCAGGCATCATGGGGGCTGGGCAGGCCGAGCAAAGCTGTGCCCTCCTTGGGTGCAAAGATGCTGCCCCCTGGTGCTAAAGTGGGAGATGAAGACAGAGGGCCAGGAGTGTGAGCTGGGCAAGATGCCCCTCAATACTGCATCGCCCAATTCTAAGAGGCTGTGAGAAGCCTTAGCCTAGAGGGAGGGTCAGGGTGCAGGACAGACAGGAGGGTGAGGGGCTGTAGAATGGATGTGGCCAGTCACTCACTCAGTGCATGGCTGCCCAAGCCTCCAAAAGCGTGGTTGCCCAGGCTCCCCAGGCCTCCAAAAGTGCTGGATCTGCTGAAGGGGTCTGCAGGGGTGAGGGGAGGGCAAGAAGGGGTCAGGAATCTATATAAGTCTTCTACCGTGCCCCAGACCGATAGGATGGCACAGGAACTTTTAGTCTGGGCAGGTGCCACCCGTACTGATCTGAAAGGTTGTGGGACCTCCTTCCCACCCACTCACACCTCTCTAGCCTCAGAGTCTATGGAAGATAGCACCCAGGCTTCTGGGCCACGTACCTGTCAAATGACCAGTGGGCAGGAAGCTGCCATGAGGAGCTGAGGGTCCAAATGGGTTGGCAGTTGGATGAGTGGCACCTGGGTGGATGGTAGCCAGTTTGACAGAGCCACCAGACCTGGGACCTCCTTCCTCTAGTGGTGGGTCGCAGGCGGGGCACCCGCATTTACTCTGGGAGCCTCTATCCCAGTCTCTACTCTCTACATTACTGTGCAGGTATACATTTAGATCATGAGGTTGGAATTCAGATTGCTCCTCAGGTCTTGGGGTCCCAAGATGGGCAGGGGCAGTGGTAGAGCTCCCCCGGAAGAAAAAGCCAAGATGTGAACAAAAACAGAGAATGAAGGCCCAGGTAAGTGAACCATAAAGGGACTGATCCCCAAGCTAGTTAGCCCAGGGCTTAAAACTGGAGCTAAAAATGACCCTGCCTACACAAGGGAGGCAGGTGGTCTTTGATCCAGTCATCCACGGAGTCCCAGAACACAGGGCTCAGGCCACACGGGTCATCTTGGTACCTGTCTTGGCATCTCCAACAACCAAACCCCGGGGCTCCCAGAACCAAGTGTGGAGGGCAGCAGTGGGCACTGTTGAAGAGGCTGACTAGGAGAGCAGCACTGGTATCTGTCAAGAGCCCATTACGCACGGGGCAGGAGGTAGGGACTCCCTACTGTGGATGGATACGGGTGGACTTAGCACTAAGAATCAGAGCTTTTGGTCTGAGGCTCTAACAAGCAAATCAACCCATCTTTTCACATGGACATAGAAATCAGCCCACTCAAAGCGATGGAAATCCACTTTATCAAGGCCAAAGGTATAGTATGGAAGATGAGCAGAATTTTAAGTGTTGGGAGAGAGGCTGAACTCTAACCCTAAGCTCCCAACTCAGCTAGAAAAAGGACAACAAAGAAATAAAGGCCAAGGAAATACAGACACCAGAGAGATCTTTGCAAAATTTTAATGAAGCAGGCCATTCTCTGGCAAAGATTAGTGAAGGGAAAGAGATGCAGGGATAGGCAATGAGTTACGTCAGTCTCTGAAAAGAGACAGAGCCAACGATTAGTCACTGTCACTTAGAGGGTTTCTACAATGTTCCACAGGGCATTAAGGGTTAAGTGCCCCTGCATTGCTTAGGAGAACATGTGGTTCAAAACAGTAACATACACCAGAAAGGAGTGATTGTTCTTCCTGTACAGTCTCAACTCAACCCCCCAGTAAAGATATCCAACGTCTGGTGGACACTAGGAAGGTTTAAGAAGCCAGAGAAATTGGGAAATGGGGAGGAGGCAGTGGTCACCAAGATAGGGACTGAAGGATGGAGGAGGCCAGCTGCTGAACATGATAACCTGGCAGGGCACTAAGGGCATGTCCTCAGGCTCAGGCCAGGCTGTAAGCCTTCAGGAACACCTCTGCTTTAAAAGTCTACACCTGAGGTGGTCACAGTACAGAGGCCATCAGGATGCCGAAGCCAGAGATGGGAAAAAGCCACCACACTGTGAGGCCAGTTCTGGGTGGCTAGCCAGCTCTGCCATCCTAACATATTAACAAAGGTGAAAACATACTTGCCCTCATCCACCTACAAGTGGGCACCTAGCGGGAGGAGGATGAAAAAGATTAGGGTGGCTGGAGCTCTGAGGAGACCTGAGGGCCTACATGTGGAGGAAAAGGGATCCTGCAGAGGGAAAGACATAGCAGTCATGTGTGTCTGCGTGTACATGTGTGTCTGCACACAGGGTGCGATAGCATTCTCTAGACTTGTCTCTGCCAATATCTGGGTTCAGATTTTGAGTTTGGAGAAGTTCCTTCTGTGCTCATAACTGAAATGCAGCACACCCTTTGTCTAGACTTCATTCAAGTAGCTTCATGCTGAGTCTTTTTTTCCTGGGATTTGGATATGTCAGATAGGTAGCCCCAAGAAACCCTGGGCATCAAAGCCCTTGTTGCAAAGGGCTCCCGGGGCTGAGAGTATACAACGGAGATTGCCATGGGCCTAGGAAGTGGGACAGAGAGTGTTGTGAACAGTCTCCTGCGTGTGGGAACAAACCAGATACTGTCCTGGGGATGGTGAGTTTAAGGATGTGGTCCCAAGGATGAGGAGGGGCCAGGCCACCAAGCATCAGGAAATGTGAGACAGAGGCCTAGGTGATACACAGAGGTCATGGTCTTGAGTAACTAGCACCAGGGTTCCAGGATACAAGGGCTAGGAAGTTGGGGACTTGGGCTGGGACCAGCAATATAAAGAACACTGCAAGGGCCCTGGGAAAGCCTCTCACTTCCCATACTGGACAAGACAGATGTTTTGGTCCCACCCACATCTTCGATCCCAGCTACCCTTGGTCTCACCTGTGCTGGAGAAGAGGGGCCGGGCCAAGTCCTGTGGGTAGTGGAACCCAGAGAACATGCCTGGGGCGGGGGGCCGGCTGAACAGGTCCAGCTTTGTACCAACCTCCAGCTTGTGGGGGTCCAGCTGCATCTGCAGGGGGACAGAGTATGTGCCAGGGCTGTGTAGAGGGGCTTGGCTATTGCCCCAGGTAGAGCCTGGACTGGTGGTCTGGACTGTACAGGGACCACACTGGAGGTGCCTCCTTAGGGGCTGCCCATGCTCTGGCAGCCCCAGGTAAGGGGAAGGAACAGCAGTTGTAGTGGGCTTCATCTGGGACACACATAATGCACGGAGTCACAATGACACACCCCACTTTCATACCACAGCTTCCAATCAGTGTAGTCTTTATACCATAGCATATCTGCATATTTCATTTCACAGAAAATATCCTCATTTAGATTTCACAAAGTTCAGCTGAAGAAGCATATCCACAGGCCTAAGATGTTCCATGTACGCTTGTTTTCCAATGATGCAAGACAGGTTAACTCTACAGCAAGGCGATGGCTCAGGAGGTCATGCATCCTGCCACCAGGCTTGAGGACCCACATCCTGGAGAGCCAGCTCCTTCAAGTTGTCCTCTGACCCCCACATGCATGCCACAGCACACATGTACTGGGTGTGCAGGTGCACACATGCGCACACACACACACACACACACACACACACACACACACACACACACACATATATATACAAATGAAATCCCAAAACCATGACTTTATTGAAATTATATAGACCTGAGATGCCTGTTCTCCTTTGAGGCTATTCCTTGAGGGCTCTGTGGCCAGAGTCTGAACTGAGTGTGGCTCTAGGGACCACAAGGGCACAATTACTGTCCTCTACCCTTAGCCGTATGATCTGCCCTGATACACCTTGTTATGGCCAGCATTTGGGGCTCACATTCCTCCCACTGCCTAAAGCATGTTACTCTCGTCTCCTGCACCTTGTATGTCTCTGTGTGTTTGAACGTGTGTGTTTGCACATCACCGTGCTGGAGTGCTCGGTGGTAGGTAAGTACCGGCAAGTGTGTGGCAGGCAGAGCCTGTATGTTTGTGGCTGCCTATCCAACCAGGATCCTAAGTTACCTCAGCTCAGTGAGAACCAAGCCCTTATTTCCCAAAATATACCAGGGATCACTCAGGAGTCACTGCGGTCAGCCCCTAGGTCTACCGCTGCAGTCCCGGAAATCCGCACTATGAGCACCTACCCACCTCCACCTAAGCGTGTGCACTGGAATGTAAACAGCGCTCTCTCACGACTCCCTTTCTGTTAACTTCTTTAAGGCCTTCTAGGAGACTGACACCTACACACAAAGCTGCCGTGCATCATGGGTCACGCCTGTACTGCAGACTGTCCTGACTTGCCGTGAAGACACTCTCCCACTCCCAGGTCCACCAATCACCTGCTTACCGGACACCTGTGCACATGCATGTGGCCCTTATCCCTGCTCTGCACTGTCTTCCCAACCCAGGCTCTTCCATCAGTGCTCCTAACCGCAACCTTGGAGCTGGCCAGAGCCTCTCATCACACACCCTAGAGTCCTCCCAAATGGCCCCAGCAGGGAGGCCCTGACAGTGCACCCGCCTGGCCCGGCCTCACCTTCATCTTCTGCTGCTGGTGGTAGATCTGCCAGGCGATCTGCACGTGTACCGCACACCACTTCCCTGGTTTCTGTGGCAGGACCGGGATGTGCTCAGAGAGCCCAGCGCCTCTTCCCAGGCCTCGCCTTCCCCAGATTCCTACCATCAGGACCACCCCGAGGCCACCCAGGAGAGAACCGGAGTCCTTCCCAGCCACAGCCCTGGGTGTGCTTCCAATTCCTCTTCCCAGCATGCACTCACTCACCCTGACTGCTGTCCGGTAAGGATCAGACACCTGTGGTGAACAGGAGAAATGATCATGTCCAGGCTCTATGGGAACACGGGGTTGGGAGAGACAGCACCCGGGTACATGCTGCCGACTGCACGGGTAACTGCTGGCACCTACCCCAGGGGCTTTCTGCAGGAAAGTGTGAACTGCACTGGCCCGGCCCGTTATCTCGATTGAGTTTGAAGTCTGAAGGTACAGGCAGAGAGGGAGAGAGAGCATGAGCAACCCATGTGCTGAGGAAGGAGGAAGCAGGAGGCCTCAGGAGGCCCAAGTTCGGGGCTGGACTGTGCCTTGGCCTGCTGGTGGGACCGTGGATACTATTACCGCAGTCCCATTCACAGGACCACCTCCCCTTCAGTCCGAAGGACTTGCCAAGGCAGGGATACTGGCTCTTGACCTCACCGAGGAGAATGAATTGCCTCACTGTGAGAGGCACCTACATATCAGGGCTAACACAGTACTTAGGAGAGGGAGCAAGCCCAGTCCCTAGCCCTGGAGACTTGGGGAGCTGCTGAATGGGCACTGGTAGGCTTATGAGACAGGACCACATTCTGTTTGGAGGGAGAGGCCATGGAAACTCTCCTGCTCGGCTCCTGGCTTTTCCACTCCTTCCCTTTTGGGCAACGTGATGAGTTTGGATGCCATGTCAGTTGGTCAACTCCTGCACTGCTCAGTAGCAGGCTTTCTGACTGCAAACAGGCCCCAACCAGCAGGGGCCGCTTACACTAAGGCCCAACCGCAAAAAGAATTGGAGCTACTTTGTAGCCCTGCCCCATGCCACAGACCCACCCACCTGCCAAGAGCGGCTGAAAAGCGCCCTGAAGGGACCCAAAGGGGTGCTCAAGCAGGGTGGGCAGCCCAGGGCCTGTGGGAGGGAAGGGCAGGAAGAGCTGCAAGAGAGGCAGAGTTCTGGGCTGCAGGCCCCACATGGTGGAGGGGCCTTGAACACTGCTTCTACCTCAGCATCCAGAAGGAAGCACAGACAAATCTTTAGCTTCCCCGTACCCCAAGCAGGCAGTAATCTGGGCTTGAGCACAGGGACTCACGTTGGAATGTCGGAAGTAGGGGCTGTCCAGCTTGGGCGAGAACTTGTCAAACTGCAAGGGAAGAAGGCAAAGGTAAGACTTCCTATACAGGCCTAATGCCCTCCATTGGCCCAGAACCCACCCACAGCTAGGCTGGCAGTGACCAGGATGGCTACTGATGTCTGAAGCAGGTGGCCTGGTGTGTCACCTGGCTCCCTGAGAGCACTGCCCTGGCCCTGTGGGGCCCGGGCTCCTGGGTCAAAGAGGTTTGTGTGTACCAAGCTGAGGCTCTGGGTAGGGCAGCAGGCATGAAGCCCTGGCTGGGCAGGTAAAATGGGAGAGCTATGAAAACCACAGGCTGCTTACAAAGAGAGAAAGTGCTGCACACGACAGGGTGGACATGGACAAAGGGACACACAAGAAGACTGCAATGGCCTGGTCCTTGTACACTAGACCTGTCTAGACTCAAGAACTGCTGTCAAGCTAAGACCCAGCACTGGTCCCGGCCCACACCCAGGCCCAGGCCCTGGCAAGAAGAGACCAGGGGTGGGAGACCGGCTTCAGGCTCACAGAACAGTACCCAGGAGGCAGCGGAGTAGGGTCTACACACACACGAGCAGGAGACGGCAGGCCACCTGCTCAAGGCCTGTGTGCATGGGAGTAAGTGAATGTCTGTGTGAGCGGTCTGTCCCACCCAGCCCGCCCAGCCAGCAGCCAGCACTCTGGCCTACGCACCGGCGAGGGTGCGGTGGGCAGCATGAGCGGCGTCGGGGGCAGCCCCGAGAAGGGGGCGAATGTGTGTTGGTGCTGGTGTGTGTGCTGGTGTGTGTGCTGGTGCGTGTGCTGATGCGTGTGCTGGTGGAACTCGGCCCGCAGCAGAGCTCCCGGGCCCAGGGAGGCGCCAGGCCGCTCCGCGTTCTGCACCAGAAACCGCGTGTTCAGCTCTTGCCTGAGCAGTTCGTGATCTACAAGAGAAAAAGAGAGAGAGACGGAGAGGCACGTCGGCCGTGGGCTCCCAGCGGGGCGAGGCGGATAGTCACCTGGCACTCCCGGGGTCGGCAGGCCAAGCCGTGGTGGCCACTCGCTACGTGTGGGCCCAGGGGTGGAGGTAAGAGAGGAGCCTGTGACCAAGTACCAATCAGAATCCCCGAATGAGGCTGGCAATACATGATTGGCTGGTTGAATGAGATCAACAGGCTGGCATCTAGAGGCAAGGAGAGAAGTCTGTGAGCCCTGTCCAGTGGGTGGCCCACAGCCTCATGTTCCTAGGTCAGGGCTTAGACATGTACTGGTCCCCAGCCGGAGTTCCTTTTCCCTGCTTGATGGTTGGCTGACTCGGCTCAAAAACCCTTCAAAGATTTAAATTTAGTGACGGTTCCAGCCAGAGTTAAGAGGGACTTGAGCCCTACTCCGGGTCTTCTGGAGTTTGGGAACAGCAAAGGCGGAGGAAGACAATGCACGGTAGGAGCTGCCTGCCTGAGCAGGGTTCTTACGCGCATGACCTGTGAGTCCTCTAAGACCCAACGGCCGGGGAAGGTCCAGCCCATGAGCCTCCCAGGATCTTCACCTCTTCCTCCTGCTCCAGGGCCCCATAAAGGTTGAGCATGCACCCCTGGGTAGAACACCTACCGGCGGGGTGTCCTGGGATGACCAGGCTGCTGGCGGGTAACGCCGGGGGCGGGGGCAGTGTTGGGGGGGCAGCGAACATTGCCGCGGTGTGGTGCTGGTGCTGCGCCTGGGACCTGAGCGCCAGGTGTGAGGTAGACAGGTGGGGGCCAGGGCCGTGTGGTGACAGTGTCACGTGCTTTGCCAGGCCCAGAGGGGTGCCGCTGACCGTGCTGCTGCTCCTGCTGCAGGACACAGGGCTGAGTGGCATCCTTTCTCTCAGAACCTGGATGTCCCATAGCCACACTCCCTTTCCAAGGCCAGCGGCACCTCCCTCAGCCCTGAGGTGGGAAGGAAGCCACAGCCCCACCCCAGGACATGGCCTTACCCACTCCCCACCTGAGGCTGTGCAGGTGCAGGCTGTTGGGCACCACCTGGCCAGGGCCAGGGCCAGGGCCCACGAAGGCGCCCAAGGACAGAGGCACGTGTGTCGAGAGTGAGCCTCGATGCTGCGGGGTAAGCTGTGGCTGTGGGACGTGGTGAGGTACGATGGGGGCTTCCCTCTTCACCAGAGGGCTGGCCCCAGCTCCTGGCGGAGGTCCTGAGGGCGCCGGTGTTGTGGCAGGCAGGAAAGACTCCGTGCTGAGCTCGCTGCTGCGCTCCAGGCCTGACACCTTGGGCACTGCCCCTGTCTTGGCCTCTGTCTTCTCACCTACCCCAGGGCCTGCAGAGAAAAAGGCGGGTGTACGGTTGGGGCTGGCCCTATGTGCCACTGTTTTTGGCACAGTGCTAAGGGTCCTGCAATGACCCCTGACATCTAATGGGAAGCATGAACAGAGGCATGTCCCGTTCATTACCTGAGGTCACACAGGTGAGCCGGCCTCCTCCCTGGTGCCTAGCCCCAGGTGCTCTTTATAACTCCAAATTCTAGGCCCCAAAGTAAGGCTAGGATATAAGGCTATTATAACCCCATTTTTGAAGTTGCTGTGAGGTCCTCCACCCTCCTCATTTTTATTTTGTGTGTGTTGAGTGTTCTGGCTGCATGCATGCCTGGTCCTGTAGAGGCCACAAGCAGACACCCGATCACCTACAACTAGAGCGGCAGGTGGTTGGGGGCCACCATGTAGGTGCTGAGAATCTAACCCTGGTCCTCTGGAAGAGCAATCCATGCTCTTAGCCATCTCTCCAGCCTGCTTTTCTTTTAAAATAGCTATTCTAGTTTCTAAATTACACGTTTTCAAGGTGTCCTTTGTAAGTGCAAGTGTGTGAGGAGAAAGGAGGAGCTGGAATTACAGGCTTTTGGGAGCTGCCAACATGGGTGTTGGAACCTGAACTCTAGTCCTCTGATAGAGCAGTACAATTTCTTAACCACTGAGCCATTTCTCCAGTCCCCCTTCCTCCCTCTCTCTTCAGACAGTGTCTCTATGTAGCCCTGGCTGTCCCGGAACTTGCTCTGTAGACCAGGCTGGCCTCAAACTCAACTGGATCTTCCTGCATCTGCCTCCCAACTGCTAGAGTTAAAGGAGTGTGACATGTCCAGCTCCCTTATTTCTCTTTAAAATAGTTTTTCTTCATGAGCCTGTGAATGCACATGCCATAGTTCACATGGTTCAGAGGGCAACTGCGGAGGTCAGTTCTCTTCCTCTCACAGGTGGAGTCTGGGTGTCCAATTTAGGTCCATTCAAGATGGACTTGGCAGTGTACACACTTGGCAGTACCTTAACCACAGAGCCACCTCACTAGCCCTTGCTTTCAGTGTTAGAGATGAGTCTTCACCATGCTAGGCAAATGCTTTACTGCTGAGCTATCTCTCCAGCCCTCTTTGACTTTTTATTTTCAGACAGGGCTGCTTAAGTCACCCAGGATGGTCTTGAACTCAATTGTGTGGCCCACAATGGCCTCAAATTTTAATCCTCCTCTTCCACAGCCTAGCTGCAAAGACAGGCCTGGGCTACTAGGCCCAGCTCTCATGACCCTATTTTGTAGACAAGACCAAGGTTCTACAAGAACATGCCCAGGGGTTGACATCTGCCCGATCTCTACTTAACCCCTCGGCTTGAGCATGCATTAACATACATTCATGCAGGCACACATGCATGCACTGATGCCCACCCACCTCTTTCTGGTGCCTGCAGTGATCAGCAGAAGCTGTCCCCTGCACTAAGGCTGCTTCCTCTGACCCACTGTTTCTTGACCACCATCCTCAATTAGATAAACAGACGCCACCAAGGCTCCCACCTCCCTTGACTCTCTATGACCTGAGACCCAGGAGCTGGGCTGGGGACATACTCACCTTTGTCAGGTGCCGGGGTAAAGAGCTTCTCAGAGCCCACAGATGCCTGAGGAGAGAGAATAGGCTGACAGGCTGGAGGTGAGTGACTCTTACCCATCTCCCCAGCAGAACCCAATCCCTGGTGTACGATACACTTCTGAGGGAAGATACGCTTATTCTGGGACTACCATGTTTACAACGTTCACATGGCAAGATGTCTCTCTACTTAGAGCAATGGGCTTCCTCAAAATGGGACATACGTGATGGCCTTGTGGTGGAATGAACTGAGAATGCCAGCAGCCTAGCAGGCAGCCCATTTCTATGGTTGGGGCTCTGCTGGGTCTCAGCCACAGGCTAAAGGAAGAGAAAAGAGGAGTCCTTATTGCATATCCCTCCTGCCCAGCCCAGGGCACACTATCAACGCCTAGAGTTAGAGAGGGCCCACCTATTCAGGGATGTTCAACATTTTGACTTTATGGCGTGGCACTGTCATCTACAAATGCACTAGGCTGCACTCAAACCTATCTTGGGATCCAGTCAGCTGTGAGTCACAGCTGGTTCTGCTAGGTAGAGGTGGGAGATGTTGCCCGTTTACATGCTGTGGTATAGCACCATTCTCAACGTCTGGGACTGGCCAAGTCAACGCTTGTGTGATCCAAGTATCTGAATACTCTGAGGGGATCTGCTGTTCTCTTTTTCCCACTTCTCCTAGAGAATCATTTGTGAGGTCTGGACTGAACAGTCACTCACAGCTTTGCATGTAATCAGGATGAGAACTCTATGAGAGTGAGTGGAGGGCCCATACTCGGAAGAACTTTGCAGTTTGAAAACTCTTGGTAAAGTGACCCTGGAGAGATCTTTCTGTTCTCTCAGATCCCTTCCTGAATATGGACTGAGTATGAAAGACAGCTCAGAAGAACGGACTTGAGGTAAAACAAAAACAAATACAAAAACAAAAAACCAGCCTCATCCAAGGAAACCACACACGGAGGACACCTATTCCCCCACACCACAGTGTAGCTCTCCTATCTAAAACTTCATGAAGCTTGGGCTGTTGAGCCCTTAACTGTCCATAGTGTCTTTACTACCCAAGGCCTGGCGTGGACCTGGGTAGAGATGGGTTTCTAGAATGCCAGGCCTCGGCACAACTGTCCATGGAGTGAGGATACCCCAGTGTCTATCAACAGGCAAAGGGATGGACATACTATCCAGTCCAGCCTACCTCAACCAGAAAGAACTGTAGATACAGTCAGTAAGATGAACCTCAATTGCTCAGAGATTACATGCTGTAAGATACCATTTGCACATTCAGGGAGTGAAAGGCAGCCAGAGGGTGCTGTCAGAATGCATCAAATTAGCTTGTTTAGGTGCATTTTACTGCACATAAACTACAATCCTGAAGTCAACCAAAAGATGTAGTGTTGAAGCTTGAGCAGGCCTGGGTAAGGTGGGGGCAAGTATTCAGGTATGTCTATGGGAGGCGCCCAACTATGGGACAGCAGAGACTGAATCTGTATCCTGTCAAAATAACCCCAAACAGACCTCAGATGGGAATGTTAAGAAAGACTGAATAGTACAAAGCCATCATGGGTATGAAAACTGGGCCTTTCCTACCCCACACCTCAGGAGCTCATGCTACAGAAGAGGCAACCAACATCCCTTACTTGTACACAAGGGCTCTAGCGAAGACCAGGGCTTAAATTAAACCACTCCTGGACTTCACTGATCATGAACATGCTTACATAGGGATCCTTTTCTTTCTTTCTGACTAGGAAACATAAAAGATCCCAGAACCTTGGAGCTAGCAAGAGATGATTCAGTGTTTAAGAGCACTAGCTGTTCTTCCAGAAGCCTGGAGTTCAATTCCCAGCACCCACACGATGGCTCACAACCATCTGTAATTCCAGTCCCAGGGGATTTTCTGGCCTTTCTTTGCATGTGTTGCACATACTGTGAAGACAAAATACCTACACACATATTAATTAATTGTTTTTTTTTTTTTTTTTTTTTTTTATTTGCTTGTTTGTGACAGGGTTTCATTTTGTAGTTCTGGCTGGCCTGGAATTCACTGTGTAGAACAGGCTGGCCTGTAACTCAGAGCTATATAGCTGCCTTGTCTATCTCCTGGGCGTACACTACCACTCCCATCTTTTTCTTTTCTTTTCTAGTTAAGGGTGAGGGGCAGAACCCACAGGGGACTAGACAGAGAGGAAGTGATCAGCGAGGCAGGGCCCTACTCAAGGGCTTCTCTGACCGCTCAACTTTGCTTTCTCTTGGTGACAGGCTCCTGTCTTCCATGCTGGAGTACGTACTATAAATTAGGTGACCGTCGTGCTTTGGAGCACACAGCAGGCCACCTCAGCAGACTGTCCGGTGTCCTGATCTTATACTTCCAATCTTAGCAGTGAGCTGTGAACTTGTGCAGTCTTTGGGCCTCTGTGCTGCGTCACACACATGGTCTGTACCCACTGGTATTCCCAGTTCCCTGGAGGCGGAGGGGTCCTGGCAAGGGTGGGTTGAAAGAGAGGCTACAACCCAACCTGCAGCTCCCAGTGTGGCACGTGCTGGTTTTCAGTTACTGGAAGTAGAGCAGGGTTGCTTCAGACACAGCCCACGCCTGATCAGAGGTCTTAACAAGAGGCCTAGAATCCCACAAATCACCGAAGTGCACCTCTGTGCATTTCAGGCCTTTTGCCCCATGCCACACTTTATAGCCGGGACTTTCCTAACCCTGACCTCCTCTGCTCTTTCTACAACTACCACCTCAAGCGAGTTTGGTAGAGAAGAGGGCAGGACAAGACAAGGTTTCTAAAGGTCAGCACCATTTCCCTTCCTAACCCTGCTGTGAAGTGCTGGGAGGAGTGACTGCTGTAAGCTCTGTCCTGTACAGGGCTCAGCATTACAAGGACCAGTGGGTTGGTCAGTGGAATAGGCAAAGTCAGGGACCTGCTGGGCCGGCAAAGAGGGCCTTAAGGAGTTTGAGTCAGCCATTACTTACCACTGCTGTCTGTAGACAGAACACCAGGGTCCTGGAGATAGCTGGACCCCTGACCATGCATTGTCCTATTGCCCTGCTCTGTCTGCCAAGACACCCAGGGTCCCCAAAAAAAAGCAATCACCCTATCAGAGCTTGATCATCAGTTCCTGTACTCAAGGACCACTTGGGCTATCTTAGCTTTTTACAAAGTTCTTTACCAAAAAAAAAAAAAAAAAAAAAAAAAAAAAAAAAAAAAAATTTCAGAATAAGAAGCACCCAGCTGAGAAAAATTTTAGGCTCACCCCAGAGCCCATATGTCTCTATAGACTTCTGTAGAATCCCTGAACCCCTCCTATTCCATTCTTCTGCACACAGGCTGTCATGGTCCCCACTAATCTCTCGTCTCATGAGGCCTCTCTGGAGTCCAGTCTGACAGTATCTGTCCTGCTGCTGCTGATTACCTATCGCCTTCTATGCAGCAGCCCTGAGGACCCATGTGTCAGTGCCCTGCTACATAACCAGCTCCCCAAGGCACAAGGGGAGGGCACTAGGCCTCACTCTGAGAAAGCTGTCCCAGGCTCTTCACTGTCGGCCCCGTTAAAAGGCCTTCTAGGTGTCACCAAGCCCTTACCACAGTGTCTACAAGCCCATCTTGGGCCTCTGCTCTGCATTCAGTCTCCAAGTGAGCTTGGGGCCCAGGCTACCACCTATAAGCCAGAAAGGAAGATCCCCGACCTCCCAGGCAGGGGAATGAAATAAGCTATCAAGATCAACATCTGCAATCCCACATCCAACCCAAAATGAAACTTCCAAACCCCAGGATTTAAGACTTTGTTTCTTGGCACAAATGGCAAGCAGTAAGTGAAAGAACTTGAGTTTAGGTGGAGATGGGGAGGAGAGGGTAACCCCTGCTCTGCCTGTCTCTAATTGAGACCTAATGACTCAAGGTGCCTCTTAGGAATATTCTGTCCTAGTTGTTGATCCTCAATCTGCCAGGGGTCCCAGTAGGGAACTCTTCTCTCCAAGAGCGGATGTGAAACCCAAACATTTTTGTGGACTCAGATCCACTCCCGGACTGCAGGAGAGCCAAAGGGAGTGAGTAGGATGGAGGTGGGAAGCAGAGTGGGTAAAAGCAGGGGTGGCATACCCTCCCCATCACAGGACAGTGTCTGGCATGGCCACAGTCAGTTCCCTCTATCCACAGGCAAATCTGCACCATGGGTGCAGGCAGGAGTCCTAGTGCTCTGCAGGGTTTTGGGACACATGGCCAGGCTGGTTATCTCCATTCAGAAACACTCTGACCTAGAAGACCCCAGTTTCCAGGACCTCTAGGGGAAAAAGTGGTGTGATGGCAGACGTGTGAGCCACCTTCCTAGGCAAACACAGAAATGTCCCTTCAGCCTTGTCCTTTCAGCCACTCAAGAGCTGATGAGCTAGGCCAAGACGGGTGGATGTCTCCCAGAGGTTGTCAGACCTGTTAGTAACTTTCTGGGTATTATCTACAGAGATGTGACTCAGGCATGTAGTCCTCCTCCAATCTTGTGGAGCCACAGTGCAAAGGAAAAGAATATGGTCACTTCATATCAAGATGCATGTGGGAAATCCCCAGGTTGCAAGCTTGCGGATCCACGAAAAAGGCAGGTTTGGCAGGAAGAGACTGCTAAACCTCCGAGGGGCATCATTCTGGCCAGGGGCTAGGGTCTCCGCGTGCTTTGTTTGAGACTATTGGACCCTAGGGGCAGCCCTCGGATCAGACGGTAAAGCGCAGCCTCCGCCGCACTCCGCCCCAGACAAAGAACTCAACTTCAGGCAGGTGAGGTGAGCTAGGCACCATGCACCCGGTGGCGCGTGCCTTTGTCTGTTTGCCCCCACCGCGCCCCGCCTGCCTGCGCCGCGCGCTCGACGGGCCCAGGACCCTTACCAGACAACACCCTGCCGCTTGCCACCACGTGCGCCCCGGTGCAGCTGCGGGAACACAGGGACTCTGAGCGACCTGCTCAGGCGGTGGATGCGTGAGCGGGGTTCCCAGGGTCGTCTTCTTGCCCTTTCTTCCACCGGGTCGGTGCTTCCCCACTGGCCATGCCCAAAGTCCCGTTCTGCTCTTTGGAGCCCACAACCAACACTGACCTCACGGCACCCAGATCCTGCGCGCTTCTCTGCGTTCGTCGATGGTCTCAGCCCTAGGCGCTGCACGGACATGGGTGGCAGAGAAATTTCCGCGGGCCTGCCATCCAGGTAGCCCGTTTCTGCATGCCCCGCTCAGCCGAAACCTGGGCTGGGGGCGGCGAAGGCAAGCTCCCGCGCCTTCTCTGAGCGCTGCGGGCGCTCTGGGCGCAGCGGCCAGGCGCCGTCGGGCGGGCGGGGTGGTGGTGGCGCGGGCAGGCGGGGCGCTGTGTGGGCGGGGCATGGGCAGGCCCAAGTAATCCAGCCCTGAGGCGTGGATCTGCTGGGGCTGGCTTCGACATGGCTGTCTGATCTGACCTGGTACCCCAGGCTCAGCGCGCAGCGACCACAAAAACAAAAACAAAACTAACAAAAAAGACGCCCGTGGGCTCGACTCCACGATCATCGATCATCGCCAGAACAAGTTACAGACAACTGCTACGCCACTTACATCAGGGGAAAGCAGTCAGAAAGAAGCGAGACCACTGGCAAGTCCAGGAGCTGGGGCATGAACAGCTGACATGCCACAGCAAAAGCGTTCACCAACCCGGTTGTTTCGTGTGTGTGCTCCCCCTGCCTCCCCCTTCCCCCGTGAATCCAAGCAATTGTCACGCTGGAAAGGGCTGCCCTGCCAGGGCTACCCGTGCGCCCCAGCTACTTTACAGGAAACTGGAGACGTAAAGCATCTGCTTGTTCATTTCGTGTTGTTTTTGTGAGGCCAGGGGAGCTCACCTGAGTCCACAAGGAAGCCGAGAATGCCAGCCTGCCTGCCACACGAACCTTAGCATAATAAGCCCTTCAAGGCCCGTATGCACACAGGTGAAAAACAGAATTCAGCGCAATTCCATGCAACGACCCTTTAAATTCAGGGACCCACAAAGCTTGGGGTGGAAGAAGGGACCCACTTGAGCTTCAGAGTACTGGCCCAGGATGGGCATCCCAGAACTCAGTTGTTCCTAAGACTGTGGGAGACAGCTCTAGGGTGTGCATCAGCGACAGAATGACAGGCTATTCAAATGAATACACACAAATGCAGCACTTGAAAATCCAGAGGTAAATGGAGACCTGTGAGAAGTGGCATCCTCAAACAGTATCTTCAGCCCTTTCATTTTGTTTAAGTTATTTACCAAATAAAGGTCTTCTCCTTCTCCTTATGAAGAAAACAAACAAACAAACAAACAAAAACAACAGCAAGATCACCACCAAATACTGTTATTTCCTCCCACAGAACAAAAACCACTGTGCTAGATGCCTAAGAGCCACAGGCTCCTGAGTCTCAATCACCAACGAGACAGACGGGGAGGAAGATGGACAGCCTTTTCAAACAGCTGGACTTTGGCAGAGCCTACCATGGTCAAAGGTCTGGCTCTAGGGGTCAGGGATCAGTAGGCCAAGTTCCTCCTGGGATGAGAGTGGGGCTGGGCTCTGCTGGAAGATGTCAAGGACCTGGGAGATATGCAAGCAACACAGGCTGCAGGAGGATGCTAGAGCTGAAGGGTCATGACAGAACACGGTCTCCTGGAGTGAACCCATATAGGCACCATGGTGAGGCCCATACAAGGGCAGCAGGGAATGTGTTGGGGAGGGAATACTCGGTCTCTTGCTGATTCTACCTCTTTTTGGATGCCCAGGGCCAGACCGTGCAGCTATGGCCTGCTTCTGGGATGTTACTCTACACTGAGTGGCTGACTTGGCTGGCTGGCCCTTTGGACTCTAGGCCACAATTGGCCCTCCAGTGCTCAGGGGAGGCCAGTGATGGACTGTCTCATCCACCTACCCCTGGGATAGTTTCTTCCAAGCACCATTGCCATAAGAGTTGTTATGTCTTGGTTTTCAACTGAGTTTGTAGTGGGGTAGTCTGAGTGGTAAACACTTAGTCTAGAAAGGTTTAATGTCCTGATGCTGTCTACAGAAAAGAGCCACTGACAGAAAGGCCCAGAGTTATGACAATGATGCATCTCATCTCTTAGGTAGAGGCCAGGGAGGAAAATAACATTCCTGGCCATAGTTTGGGGCCCAGGAGCTAATGGAATGGGAGAACATAGGAAATGAAATGAGTAACTGCTGTTGGAGAAACTTGGGGTCTATGAGAGGGTAAGACCCCTGAACTAATGTTCCCTTCTAGGCGCCAGGTCTACTCATATATCCAAACTACAGAGAAGTTGTCATCCTACAGCAATCATGATTGTCATTTCTTGTCAATCCTGAAGCTACCCTGGGCAGACAAGCCTTGAAGAAGGATTAATCCAACCAACGAGCTTAAAACTCACAGCCAGAAGACAATACCTGAGCCTGTCCATAGCCTCCCACTTTCTTCTGGAAGTAAAATTAGACTTTTAGAACCTGGGGCGGGCCTGTCTAATTTTGTTTAGGAAGGAAAGTAGCTGTGATATGAGAGGTTTAATGAGGTTAGAAATTGAGAAGGAAGTGGACTGGGAATAGATTATCATGGGAAATAAAGGCAGCCACCAGAGATAATAACATTGATATCAAATATCAGGCTTCTAAACCAAATATCTATAATCCACAGGCGCTTACTGGGGGCACATTTATTCAAAACCCATGGTTGAACAACTGATGTTATAACTTTATCCATCATCATTCTGTGTCTCTAGGGGAAGACGTTGTCACTGAGGGACTCCATTGGAAGTTGGGAGTATGTGGGGTCCTTTTGGTTATGCCATTCTGACAGCTCTGGGGTACCCCAACCTCCACTTGACTATAGCTAGTAACTGGGCCTCCCTGAAGGCCTAGCACTGTACTAGGATCACACACCAGGGAAGAGCTTCTCCCCTTTGGCTGTGACCCTGAGGATATAAGTCATCAGAAGGTGAGTCTGAGGCCACAGGGTAAAATCTGAGGTGTGGCTACCTAACAGTGGCATCCTCCAGCAGAGGCATGGGCAAGTGTGGTGGTTTGGGAATCTGGCGATCTGCTCGTTCTGCCCTGGAGATCTGACATGGACATCTGAGCCAACACGACAGAAAATCAGGGTAGTGGTGAAGGGCAGGAAAGTGATGTTCATCAGTATGCCAAGTGCCAAAAAGTGTTGCTTAAAAATGTCCATTAACGAGTGACTCTGACACCACTTGGCATCTGTGGCCTGTAGGCCACGGTTTCAGAATTACCATGACAGAGACACTAAGGACTTGTGCCCTCATTAGAGGATGGTGAGAGACACAGAAGAGGCAGCCACACCTCAGAGATACCCTGAAGCTGCCAGGACCTGGGCAAGGGAGGTACAGCTTGGGGCCTGCAGCATCTTGACTTTGGGCTGCTGGGTTCCAGTATGGGGAGTACATCAGCTGCTGACGTCAGGGCTCAGCATGGGGCCAGTGTTTAGACCAGCCATACAGTACTGCTTTGTTAGGAAAACACAATATGTGCCTCCTACCAAAAGGGAGTCACTTGCTTCTTTGAAAGAGCTGAATACAGTTGCATGTTTGCTAGCAGTTGCTAAATATTAGCAACAGGAAAGCTGCCCTTCATAGCCAGCCTGTTCTAAGCCATTGTCAATGCAGCTCTCTTGCCTCACAGCTATGCCAAGGGGATAGCCTGATTATTTGTGTTTTTTTTTTTTTTTTTTTTTTTTTTTTCAGGCAAGGAAAGAGGCTTAAAGAGTCGCTGGCAGCCTGAGGTCCTTGTGGCCTGTGGTCACCCCTGATGGGGGCTGAAGGCAAAAACCACAGTTTGTGTACAGTCTGGTTCCTGGTGGGGTAGAGGTAAGTACAGAAAAGAAAATCATTACAGAATGTTTAGCTTCTGACTCTGGCTGCCCCTGTGAAAAAAGCTGAAGAATCAGAACCCACAGTTAAACTGCATTCAAATGACCATGTGTAAGCTACAAGGGCACGCCTCTCACCTTTTCTGTCCTACTTGGGTTTGCCCTGACAATTTTCCTTTTCTTTTTTAAGACAGGATATCACTATGCAGCCCAAGTTGGCCTACTGCCTCAGCCACACAAACACTGAGATTACATGTGTAGCCAGGCGTTGGTGGCACATGCCTTTAATCCCAGCACTTGGGAGGCAGAGGCAGATGGATGTCTGAGTTTGGGGCCAGGGTGAGTTCCAGGACAGCCAAGGCTACAGAGAGAAACACTGTCTCAAAAAACCAAAAACCAAATCAAACCATCCAAACAACAACATCGATAAAACCATGGCTGGCTTCACCCTGCCAGTTTCTGATACCCACTCCTGCCAGCACCACTCACCTCTCTGGTGTGGAACCTAGCAGAGGCCTGTGACACGTCAGATTCTAAAGAATGTGCCAGAGTATGTGTTCACTGTCGCTCACAAGGGGAAGCAAGGTGCCTCCTTGTATCAGCAAGTAAGGATGTGCAAGCATGCATATGTACACATCTATAGGGAAGCCCTACCACCCAGGAACCGCTCCTCCCTCACTGACCCCCTACCCCCCCAAAAAAACCAGCAGGGCACTTCCCAAAGCTGATGATAATCAACAACAAGAGAACTCAGCAAGCGCCCAGGCACAAGGTCACTGCCCGTAGCTGTGGGCTCTGAGCCCATTCCAGATATTTTTCCCATCATGGATTTCTGTAATGCATCAGATGCTATTCTTAGCGCCCCATATATAAGGCCATCGCCTTCAGGACAACACTGGCTTAGCTCCAGTGACCAGCTCTATATAACCCACGGCTGAGGCTTGAGGTCTCATTATCTGGCTCAGAAGCGTCTGCTCAACTCCTTTCTGCCACGTACCCTGGAGATCCTACCTGAGGCTGCCTACAGTCACTCCTCTCCTGCCCTGAGATAGGGACCACCCCATAGGTCTCCATTCAGGTACTCCCACCTAGAGAGACCCTAAAGTCAGAAGGCAGAGGGTCTGTGGGTATTTATGGCCAGTGGTGGTTCTCCATGCACAGAAGGGAAGTGGATCCTGCCTAGGCCACCACAAGATAATAGGACCCACCTGGAGGGATAAGGGGCTACTCAGCCTAGCAACCATCTCCACAGTAAGCTCTGAAAGGGAAGGACACACAGCTGCCATTCGTAGGGGCATCCATTAGGCGCAGCTCTCTCTTCTTTGGCCTGTCCAAACTGGGGCACTCAATGGCTTCATCCAGGAGCCAGACAGCCAACTCTACACATGAATGGTGGTATTCCTGAGCCAACGCCTCCTGCTATGTGTAGGAGGTACACAGTGGAGTCCTTGTGTTTCAGAAATTGTGCCTGGGCCTCTCTCAGGACACCCTCACTCAACACTGGCTCTGTTGCTGAGCTCTGAGGTGGGGATCAGGTAATGCCCAGAACAGAAATGCTCACATTCCCTTTCTGTACACTGCCATTTAGCCCACCTGGGCTGTCATCTGCCACCTACTACCCAGGTCCTTGACGTCCCTCACCTCCCTGCTAATCATATTCCCCCACTCACAACAGGAGGTTCCTGCCCTAAGAGGCTTTGCCTGCTAATGAAGCTGGTGAGCAAGAAATATCTTGGGGTTGTCTGGGTCCCAGGAAGTATCTGCACCTCCACCTTTAGACCCCATGTTTCCTGCCCAGTGGGTTTCTGAATATTAAGTCCAACAGGTGACCATAAAGAAGAAAACAGGGTGCCAGGAAGCCTACCAGGCCTGGAACCCAGAGGTGACCAACTCAGAGACCAATCACCAAAGTCCTTGAACATTGTGCTGTTTTGTTTTGTTTTTAAATTACTGGTGTAGGAGGGCCTAGCCAGTACAGGTTGTGTCATCCCTGGGAAGAAGGTATTGAGTTGTATAAGAAAGCAGGCTGAGCAAGCCATAGGGCGCAAGCCAGTAAACAGCACCCTTCATGGCATCTGCCTTAGTTTCTGCCTCTAGATTCCTACCCCGAGTTCTTGCCTTGGCTTCCTATGATAATGGATAGATTACAACCTCTAAGCTAAATAAACCTTTTCCTCCTCAAACTGCCTTTGGTGTTTTATCATAGCAATAGATAACAGACAACCAAGATATGCACAGGAGGTTAGCAGGCTTCTGTCACTTCAGAAGGGATGTCACACAAGGAGGGAAACAAGTCTCCACTACTGTGCCTGACCCGTGCTGTCCCTCACAAGATGACACATGTGGGGTCTACTTACGCCTGGAAGGGCCTTCTTGGTAGCCAGAGTGTAAGGCACATCTCTAGTGGACATCTACAGATGGGCTGCTAGTCCATCAGTCCCAGGGGCTGGCTAGCCATAGGGTTGAGGCAACAAGCAGCAGGGAGGAGTCCTGGTCAGACGGCTGGCCGCTGGGGCCACTTGGGCAGAACTGGCAGCCAGCCGGGATCTAATGGGATGCCTAATGAGGCCCGACACAATTTTTCACCCATATTTTTCCAATAAAAGAAGCAGTTAGACACCAGCCACAGCACTGAGGCGGAGCCATCTATCTGCCGGCTCCTGGGCCTGCAGCTAGCACTCCCCACACTGTCAGCTGCCACAGGAGAGTACAGCCTTGGTAGGTGGATGTGCACAGCTGTCTGGTGAAGGGCTAGCAGAGCTGGTGGGCCGCTGAGCTGCAGGGGACAGAGAGGGAGACGTTTACGTGAAAGAATTTGCTCAGAGTGTCTGCATCTTGACTTGCATCAGAGCTCTAGGCTCGTCTCTAGGGGAGAGACACAGAGTACTAAGCTCAGATGCTGCCAGCTTTAGAAGAAAGATACTCAGAGTGTAGAAGAATCACCCTACCTAGGTGAATTGTCCAGCCCCACTTCCTGCTCCTGGAGGAGCAGGAGCTATAGGAGCTTGTATAGGAAGCTCCTATACAAGAAACTCATTGGAGTTTTCTTTTCTTCTCTCTTTCTCTCTTTTTAACAGGGTCTCTCTCTACAACCTTGGATGTCCTGGAACTCACTATGGAGGTCAGAATGGGCTCAAACTCACAGAGATCTGCCTGTCTCTGCCTTATGGAGGGTCTAGCCACCACTCATCAGTGACCCTGTTCACTGCTTTCAGGCCTGAAAGGTACTGAGGAATGTGAGGAAGTAGCCGTGGAGATGAAAGTACAAGTTCCAGGATGCCCCCTGAATAAGGGCTGTTGAAAGCACACCCCCGCCACCCCCACCCCCGCCAAGTTCCTTGCCGTGCTGAAAAGGCAGGGATATTTTCACCTCAGAAACAGGGTGGTGCTTTGGTCATAACTTGCTCCTTGGTAGGGAAGAGGGCCTTGGGAAAGCTATGCCCAAGATAGAGACAGGATCTAGCCTGAAGAGGAAATCATAAGGTCTGGACTCTCTGACTCCCAGCTCACGAACTCAGGACCCCAGCATCCAGGAAGGCAGCATCTTTGTTGTGAGCTGAGAAGTCTGGGCCATGATCTGTACCTGTGGTATTGGGGTACTTGGGAGGATACAGCTTCCACACAAAGCCTGTCAGGGATGGTAGCCTCAGGAGTGACAAAGAAATGACAATCGTGATTGCTAAAGGATAATGACTTTTCTGTGGAAGGCACCAGGACAGTAAACCTGTGTAGCCATCACATACAGAGATCCCAGATGCTCATGAAAGAGAAGTCTGAGTTAATAGCGTGTGACCTATCCCAAAGACCCATTGCCTCCTAAAAAAAGAATCCCCACAGCAGCAAGTCACTAACTCTGCTGGCTGCCCTGTGTCCCTTGTATATGCTAGTTCAGACTCCATGAAGACCATCACCACAGTTGACACAGAGACACTATAGAGTGGGACAGATGTTACTCTGGCTATGCTTGAGACCCTGGCTCCTTCCTCTTGTTGATCAGAGGTGACAGAAGCTGTGCTCACCCGCTCTCCCTGGTAGCTACCTCTCCATAGAGCCCCGCTCAGGCCCTCCAATGTAGACCTCTCTGAAGAGCCCACACTGCTGCTCTGGGATCCTACCCAACAGGCCTAGAAATAGCCTTGGGACACAACAGTGGCTAGCAGACCGGATGTCCTGGAGGCTCAGGGTCAACTGAGAGTAGTTAAGGGAAATATGGGGACCAGCTGGTCATCTTGGCCACCTTCCCTCAGCTGGGTAATGGAGCTACTTTCTCTAGAAGACATGAGGGAAGAATAGGAGTTTGAAACCCCTTTCCATGTCCCTTCCAGCCCATATGCTCTGAGAAGCTTTGGGCTACAGAGATAGCATCTTCCTGAAGTTACCTTTATATTAGAAGTGGTACCAAGGAAGGGACTTGCAGGCCAGCACTTCTACAGGTACTTGTTTGAATGTCAATGTATATATAAGGCTTCTATCCGTGAAGGAGGCAGCAGCTCCAGGCAGTGAGGGGCACAACCCCAACTTTCCCACAATTCTCTCACCCTTAGCCCCAGTGGCACCTTCTGGACATACTGAGATCCAGAACTTTTTTCCCTGACAGGTTCTAGTAAAGGGACCTGTAAGAAGATACTGCATTGCAGAGGGAGACAGTGGAGGCTGCACAGGGACTTGAAACCAGGCGGTACAGGCATGTAGCTAACAGAGACAGAATGGCCTAGACCTGAGGCCAGGTGAGCTGAGCCTGCCCAAGCCCACTCTGGCAAGAGGCAAGACACGGCTCCATGGAGTCCTGCACTGCAGGTTTTGCCCAGATAAAGTATGCATGACGAGACACCAAACACTCAGTGCACCTTGAAGACCCACAAAACATAAAAAAAAACCCTTTTCACAAAAATTTGCCTCACTAGGGTGGGCATGGTGGTGCACACCTTTAATCGCAGAACTTTGGGATGTAGAAGCAGGTAGACCACTCTGAGTTCCAGGCCAGCCTGGCCTACAAACGGAGTCCAGGCAGGGCTACACAGAGAAACTCTTTCTTGAAAAACCAAGCCAAACCAAACCAAAACAACCAAAAACTTGCCTCAAACCAAGTCCAAGTCTAACTTCTGTCCCCCTCCCATGCCTGGTGTCTAAGACATACCTTCTTCCTCTGTGTCTTCTCCTCCACATTTGGGGTTGCCATAGCCAAGCCAGGCTACTGGGACCCCAGTCCTCTTGGCTAGGATTTTATTTGCTCAAGAGGCCAAAGCCAGTAAGCATAAGACAGGACCCTGCACCCAGTTGCCCAGCCCACTTGGTAAGTGTGACCTCAGCCAAGTTCCCTCCCTCCTGTCCTTGATTCCTTGACCATCTGTGATAAAGTGCTACTTGGAGGGCTCAAGGACCCTGGGGGGCCTGAGAGGTTGTGGTGGTAGCAAGTGACTCTAACACTTAAGCACTGAGCAGCACAACCCTGGACTAATGGGGACATTTTGTTTTGGACAGGGGAAGGTAACAATCACCAACAGCTTCCGCACCACCTCCCAGAGGTGCCTGTAGCTGTTCAGCAAAGCCTTGCTGTCCTCCTTGAGGCCAGCCAGGGCCTACAGTACTCTCCATCAGGGCCTCAACAATGGCGGCCTATCTGAGGTCTACCATTGGGATGCCTGTCAGGGCAGGCACACCTAGCCAGGGAGAAGCTCCCTATGGTGTCTGTCTAATAGGGAGAACCCCCAGATGTTGCCTCTTCCTAGCTTTCAGGGCCTGCCCTGCTCCAGTGAGGGTTGGTGAAGTGGACAGGTAGATCATCCCAGGTCAGTCCACAAGGAAGGGAGGGGAAGCCAGGCTCACCTTGTCATCCACGCCACTCTCACTGTCGCACTGTGGGTCAGAGAGAGAGAGAAGTAGGTCAGTGCCTTTCGTACTACCAGGTTACAAGGCTACAGGGTACAAGTAGGTATTCCTAGCCACATCTCAGCTGGGAGAGACAATGGAAAGAAACAGGGACAGATGGAAGGCATAATGGGGCTTGCCTCAGGGTAGATAGGCTCCAATCCTGTAAGACTAGGACCGACCCTGTAGCTTCTAAACAACCTCTGATGCTGGGAAATGTGCAGGGAGCTTTATCCAATCCAGATGAACTCAACTACCTGCTGGTATAATGTTCTTGTGGAATATATACAATTTACCCGACTAAAAAGCAAGGATAAGGTGGGAAATCTGAATGGGAGGAAGCTATGTGGCTTGGAGGTTTAGGATGGAGTAACTATTGCCCAGCATTGTGCTCCAGGTTAATTAAATAAATCCTAGTCTTTCTGTGTGGCTATTTGGGTATAGAGCTGGTTTAGGAATAACCGCTGTTTGACTGAAAGATAAATCAATAATAAATATTAATAATCAACAACAGCTACCCCAGGAACCTCTATGGGCCTCATCTCATCTTGTGAGGAGAGCCCAGGTTGGAGGAGGCCCCCACCATACAAGAGACTCTCACTGCCAGGCAGCAGCCACAATAGCTTTTCGTCTATACCCAGGAGATGGTTAGTACCACAAGTGGCAGTGAACCAGTAGACAGTGGCCTAGCTACACAGCTGAGAGCTCATGTTCCTGTTCCTGCTCTGAAATGCCAGCATCCCATCCAGCTGCTCTGGCCTTGACAAGTTCCTTCCTTGACCTCTCAGTGCATCAAACCATGCTTCTGTAAAGCAGGGACAACAGCTTCTCTTTGTGGGAGTGGAGCAAAGGACACTGGCCTTCGGTTTGGACTTGCCTGGGAGGCTCAGGGTAGAACTGAATGGAGGTAGTCACATGACTCATTTGTGAAAGACCCATTTGTGAGTACAACTGGTTAACTCAAGGAAGCAAATCTTTGCTTCCCATTTTCAGTAAGCAGATCTGAAAAGGACACATTGCTAGAGAACAATGCAGTTTCCTCTAAAATAAAAAGGGGAAAAACTTGCTAGCAACTGCAATTATGATATGTTCACATCAAATAAATTATATTGCTGAAAATAAATCTCCCCAAGACACATGAGATGGAGATTGGGCTACAGTCAGACCCATGTGGTGCTGGCTTTATAAGTTGTACTCAACATGATTAATACATATCATCAAATTATATTGCCTTCCACTGACCTAGCCGAAGGCCATAATGTCCTCAATGACAAGTTCAGAGTTAGATAAAATGTGTTTACCAGCCGCTCCTTGCAACTGAAGCTCTATTCTAGCTCAAGGACAACTTGCCAGGCATCTGGGATGGACACTGGGGGGTTCCTGAGGCTGGTGGACTTCACATCTGCAGCTCATGGACCCCTCCACCCAGTCTTATGTGTGGGTCATGACCTGGGTGGGCAGGCACCAAGGCTGCCATGGGCACACCACGTGTAAGTATCATCTTTTAGACAGTGGTTCTCAACCTTCCTAATGCTTCGACCCCTTTATACAATTCCATACATAGCAGTGGTATTTCATTGCTACTTCATAACTGTAATTTTGCTACTGTTATGAGTCATAAGGCAAGTATCTCCTGTGTACAATATCTGGTATGCGACTCCCAAACGGACAGTGACCCACAGGTTGAGAACCACTGTCTTACAGAAAGAAGACATTTGTGGTTCTTCAGATGTGCACATAGCCAGGCCCCTCCCAAGATCCCCTAGTGATAAGCACAGCTTCGCTGGCTGGTTTCGCCTGGGCTCTTAGCATAGGGCTCAGCAAAAACTAGTCCTCGACTCTTCAAAGCCCTGGCACCCCCTCCCACTGTGAGGACATGATTACGGGTGGAGGAGGGATGACCAAACAGAGCTCATGAGACCTTCAAGGAAGTAGGAGAAGAGACCATGGAGCTGAGCAGAGCCTGACTACACCAGGACATTCTAGCACCACTGGAACATGCCAGTGCAAAGGGCGTGAGTAAACCCCCCCCCCCCCCCGAGGTAGCCTTCTGCCAGCTCACCGAGAAAGATGTGTGCAGGTAGAAAGCGGTAGCTTGAAGCCTGGGGAGAGATACACGGGAACTGACAGTGCAGCAGGGTCAGAGCCCTACGTAGCACATCTGTCACTGCGGCAGCCTGGAGATAGCTGGATCACCTCCAGTCCTACCCTCTGCTGTTTCTTCAGCCTCAGAGCCCACCTGCAACCTTATATTATGGCCAGGTGAGCAATTCACAGACTTAGATTGGTCACAGTCTATCCCATGGCTTTTAGGGCTGAGGCTAGACCAAAGCTGAACAGTGGAACCTGAGGAAGGGCGGCTTATGGTGTCTAGCACCAAGTGAAGAGAACCCACCAGCGGGTACAGGAGGGGCCTCCCAGGTCCTAGAAATGTCAGACAGTGCTATACCATCAGCAGTATGCAGACAGGACCATGAACAGATTCGAGTGATTAACTACTATTGATTTAACATTTAACTGCAGTGGAGTAAGAACTGAGTGAGGCAATTCATCAAGGCAAGGTGGGAAAAAGAGACACATCCATCTTAAAAGTGGCCTGAGCAAGGTTTAGGGGCTGACACAGGGCTCAGCGGCCCTGGAGAGCCTGGTCCTGTTGTTAGCATGGACAGGCCTCTAGTGTAAGGAGAGAGGATGTCTATACCCAAGGCCCAAGGCATGGGCTCTAAAAATACCTGCTCTAATGCTATGTTACCAGCTACTGTGCCCCAGTTTACCTCTCTGTGCCTCAGTTTATGCTGCCCGTAAAACAGGCACTTAGGCATTGTGCGAACGGCTCACTTAGGTATTGTGACCTAGAATATATATACACGTAACACTGGGAGAGTGCCGGGTACCTAGCACAAGATATTGTAATGTATAGTAATAACACCACAATCAACACTGTCACTTCTCCCATCCCCATCACCAGGCTAATGGTTAATCTTGTGAACTTGACAGGATATGGAGTCATCTATAAGACATACCTCCAAGCATGTCTCTGAGGGCATTTCAAAAACAGTTTTCACCAAGATGGAAAGACTCACCCTCAATACAGGTGGCAGCATCCCATTGTCTGGGGTCCTAGACTAAGAAAAAAGGAAAAACTGAGCTAAACACTAGTATTCCTCTCCTCAGTTCGTGAGTGTATATATGTAAAACAGGTGACCCCATTTCTGCTCCCATGCTTTCCCCATGTTGGACTGTATCCTCTAACTGTAAGCTCAAATAAATTCTTCTGTAATATGCTTATCAAGTATGTTGCCATAACAACAACAAACAACAAAATAACTTAAAAAAAAAAGTGGGAGCATTGCTGTGATATACCCAACCATACATGGTTCATAGTCCTTTGGAACTGGTTTATGGGAAGAGTGTAGAAAAATCTGAAGCTGTAGGCTAGAGAAGCCACAGAATGGTATAAACAGATCTTAATGGCCATTGTGGTGGGAGTCTGGAAGACTAGAATGTCAAAAAATATAAACACTGGACGCTAGGCTAGGTTTCATAGAGGAACAGGCCTCTACCAGGAACTAGGTGAGCAATCATTTGTAACATTTTGGCAAAGAGTTTGGTTGCGTTTGGCCAATGTCCTGAGAATTCAGTGAGACTGATTTAAAACATGACAAGAAGAAATCATTTGGCATAGAAAATTTCAAGACAGCACAGCATTCAAGCTGTGGCATGGCTACTACTCACTGCCCTTACTCAGGTCTGCAGTGAGAGACAGCAGCAGGTGGAGTGGAAAGATAGGGAAATGTACAGTTTAGTCAGGAAAGGCATTTGAACCTATTAAAGTTGCAGGCAGAGAAGGCATAGAGAAAGCAGCTGTAATTTTTTTTTAAGATACTAGTGTCATTAAGGAGGAGACTTTTTTTTTGGTTTTTTGAGACAGTTTCTCTGTGTAGTCCTGGCTGTCCTGTACTCACCTTGTAGACCAAGCTGGCCTCAAACTCAAAGATCCACCTGCCTTTGCCTCCCCAACTGCTGGGATTATAGGTGTGTGCCACTGCGCCTGGCTAGGAGAAACTTTCTTAAGGAGGACATGGTGAAGCCAGTAAATTACTTGCCACAAAGTTATAAATCCGTAAGCTTGAGTTAAAAGCCAAATGTGATGATATGTGCTTGTGTAAGCACTGGGGATGTGGAGGAACCAGCCTAATCAATGAGCCTTGGAGAGACCATGTGTCAAAGAACAAAGTAGCCAGGTATGGTGTCACACACCTTTAACCCCAGCACTTGGCAAGAGCAGGAGGATCTCTATGAGTTCCAGGCCAGCCTGGTATACACAGCAAGTTCTAGGACAGCCAGAGCTGTCTCAAAAACAAACAGACAAACAAAAAAACTAAAGAATCCAAGGTAGATAACTCCTGAGATATGAAAATCAAAGTTGAACACTAGTCTCTATACACGTGTGCACACATACATGTACAAAGTATGTGTGTGCACGCACACACACGCCAAACTTTCCCAGGCATGTGGCACATGCTTTTAATCCCAACATTCTGGAGGTGGAGACAGGCAGATCTCTCTGAGATCAGGGCCAGCCTGGTCTATATTGAGAGACCCTGAATCAGAGAGGAAAAAAAGAGAGAGAAAACTCCTACTATGCTCTGGGGTGTTGAATATAAGCCTACCCTTTCAAAGCAAGCTCTAACCTGTGAAAATGCAAATTTATCTCAACAGGGAAGCCTGAACTAAGAATGTCCCTAAAGAGTTTTCCTTATTAAAAGACACATTATCTACTAAAAAAAGGTTTTCTCAGAAGCCATTACAGTTGAACTGGAAAAAAAGGATATTGCAGAACTGCCCACATTGGTGCTGGTTTTACAAGCATACAAACACAAGAAATATGGGGTCATGGAGGCTTTCGTCGAAACTCTAGAATCTGCTGATAGGCAATGTGTAGCAAGACTGGATTCCCTGCAAGAGAGGCTAGAGAGGCCATTCATTGTGTGAAGCCCTAACATTACAAAGAAGAGCCCAGGAAGTTGTAGATGTTAGGACTATGGGGCATTGGCCAAAGAACTGCAGGCATAGAGTAGAACTGAGTCAAGACGCAGAACTGTGTGGTGCAGGCAGAAGAGCCAGAGGAGTGAGGCTATCTAAAGCTATCGGAGCCCAGATGATTCTATCATGAGTCCCAGATTCCACATTTGGAGCTGCAAGATTTGGTGCTAACCCTGCTAGTTTCAGCTTTATCTTGGCGTGGTCATTCTTTGTTGTGCCCTAATTCTTTTTTCTGGGATGGGGATATATTCAGTTCATACCACTGAACAACAAAAGTCTGTAACTTGTAACATATACTTTTTATAGGCTCATAGTCTGAGACACAGAAAAGACTCTATACTTGCACTTCTGAACAATGTTGAATAACTTTTGAGATGGACTAAATGCATTTTGGGACAGAAAGTAGAATAAGGTGTTTGGGTTTCAAGTTCATACAGGGTGAGAGCATAGTACTTGAGGTTAACCTGACAGGACTGAGACGATCCCTCCCCAAATGTGATCAGCACTATCCTATGATATGGGGCCCCAGACCGAATGAAAAGGAGAAAACAGGTGAAGTACCAGCATTCACCTCTGCTTCCTGACTGCGCATGCAGCACATGCAACGTGACCAACTGCCTCCTCCTAACAACACGTCTCCATGCCATGATGAGCCACACGCAAACCACGAGCCAAAACACAACCTCAAAAAAACTGTGAGGGGTGCTGAGGTGTGGCCCTCCAGGGGCGCTGGTAGAGAAGGCTTCAGCTTCCCTTGGGGGGCTGGACACGGGGAGTTTGACCATGTTGCAGTGACTATATGGAAAACACACACACACACACACACACACACAGAATTTTTTTCTTTCTTCTTCTTTTTTTTTTCTCCTGGAGGGGTTAGGAGGGAGAGGTCACAGGGGAGAGAGGCAGACATAGGAGGAGGACTGGGAGGTGAGCATGATCAGGGTGCACGGAATGAGATTCCCAAATAATCAATAAAAAATGTTATGTTAAAAAAATGGGGAGGACTTTCATCAGGGAAGAATAAAGAGATAGAAAAAATAGGGTCTCTCTAAATAAAACCCTGGCTGTCCTGGAACTCATTATGCTGACCAGGCTGGCGTCAAACTCAGAGATCTGCCTGCCACTGTCTTGGCCTCAAACTAGAGATCCATCTGCCTCTGACTCCTAAGTGCTGGGATTAAAAGGTGTGCGCCATCACACATGGCAAAAGAAACCCTTCTTTAAATTGCATATGTTAGGTGTCTTATCACAACTACAAAAATAACCATCATTACTATCCACTAGCGCGCTCCATTCCTTCCTGCCACCTATTCACCTTTGCAGCCATCCCTCAACACATTCTCTGGCTTGACAGTTCCCCCATCACCCAGGCTTTCCCACACTCTTTCTAGAAACCTGGTCAGCTGCCTGCTGGGGTGGGAACTACTTGTCACTCCTACAAAGACACAAGGCAGCATGGTTGTTAAGGCAGGAACAGCACTGTCCTTTCTCTGTGTGAACATTAATTACAGCTTACAGCAGTAGTCAGAGGAGCACCACTTCTCCCACCACTCGAACAAAGGCATGAAAATTCATAAGGAGAACCCTGCAGCCAGAGTTACTCCCAGTGATAACCCAAGGCCAACTATGTGTAGTGTGGAGGAGGGGACTGGAAAAAAGAGGAGGCAGGCCTCCATTGATTCCCACAGGTCACCATACCTGGACCAACGCAGGGCTGCAGAAACCTCAGGCAGTACCAAATGCAGGCTGGATTTCTGCCCGGTTACCATGCAAGGGCTGTGCAGCTGCTGTGAGACTACCACCTCAGGACTGTTTGGGACAAGGAGGCCTGGCCCTTCCTGTTCAGCTTAAAGATACTCTCAATGGCATTTGCCACCTGCAGCGGCCCAAGGAGATGCACACTAAACAGGGTAAAGGAATCAGGAATATCAGAAGATGTGGGTTTAATGGCCACAGTATGCACTAGAAAGTCTCAGGACATTCTATTGAGCCTGGCCCAAGAATGGGGTAGGGTCTCAGCTACAGGGATGTTGGGTACCCAAGGTGCCACTGGCTGCGTACAGGTGTTCACTGGCTTCTGCTGACACAGACCTTGTATATTCCATGCATGTGACAACCTAATGGCGGGCATGGGCCCTCGGATATGTGCACGTGTATTTTAGCAGTATATGCTGAAGCCAGACCTCACACACAATTCTTGGCACCCTGCTTCTCTCCTCAGCTCTTCCCTGGATTCTGTGATGGTAGGCAAGTGTTATGTTACTGACTGCGCTCAGGATCCTCTGTCCTGGGCCTCCAACACTTGAACTCCAGCTTTCATAAAAGCTTGGTGGGAAAGGGAGAGAGGACTACACGGCCCCAGCCTAAGAGAGGCCTTGCCTCTGCAGGTATGGAGTAGGAAGAGGCTCACTTCCATGCATGTTCAAATTAGCAATCCAGTTAAAGTAAGGAGCCACGAGCCAATGTGCAGTACCCTTATGGGACTAAGGATAGGTAGTGAGGAGGTCACATGTTGAGCTCAATACTGAAAAGTTCTGATGACCAGATTGGGATCAATGACGTGGGATCAATGACATGGAATCATGTTGATGTCATTGTTCACTCTTATCCTCTGAGAGTAAGTCAGTGAAACTCTTCCTCCCATCCTCACCCGGATGCAGTGGGTTTGGCAAGTCAGTGTATCTACCCCATGCAGCCAGGTCACCCACTGGGTCCTCCCCGTGGCTGCCTGGTATCCTTAGTAACCAGGCACCCTGCAACTGGCTCCATAAACTTTCCCACTTAGCTCTTGAAGCCCTTAAAGCTGAAGAACGTTTGAGGACAGTTCAGACTGTGGGTGCTAGGATGTGAGGAAGGCTACACACTCTATGCTCACTTGTCCATTTCGGAGGAGAATTGAAGGCTTAGAGCTTTGGTAAAGAGTCTGCCTGCTGTGCTAAGTCAGCCAGTAGAGGCTGAGAGCTTAGTTTAGGGCCCAGGCCCAGGTTCTAGATTCTATCTAGTAGAAATATAGACAGGCCTGGTCACAGTTAGTTGAGGGTGAAGCCAGGCAAAGCAATTCAAGCATTGCCATCCAGTTCCCACATGCTAATGCTAAAGCCCTGATGATGGCCAATAAGAGAACAGGAGGGGCCAGGCAGAACAACCCTGCCCAAATCTGATATCCCTGTGCTCCAGACTATAGACATCATCTTATGCCTCCTTACAGTGACTGCAACAGAAGGCCTTGTGAAGCATACAACAGACGCAGCCTCAGAGGGAAGGTCAGAGTCATCAGAGACTGAGCATGTAGTACAGAAGGAAGGAGTAGAGGCAGGGAAGGGGAAAGCCCTGGGGAAGCCTCAGAGAGAGATGGCTGGAGAGGGAGGGGCTGAGAGTTGAACATGACTGAGAATCAGTGATAATACTGGGTATGAAAGAGCCACAGGTAACTGAGGTGAGGATCAGGGTGGCTCTGCTGGACCCAGGCTGATGTGGTGTACTTTGAGGTGGACCTGTGAATGACATGACACAGTGGGGCCCAGCAGCTGCGCATGGGGGAAAGGCTATATACTAGTCTTTGTGTCTACATACAGTCAACTTCTGAGATGGGGTTGGCTGGGACAGGACTTGATGGACAGAGCCATCAGGACTTCTGTCCCAGGTTAGCATCTCCAGTCTTGGAGGCTGAAGAGATGGCTTAGTAGTTAACAGCATTGTCCAGAGGTCCTGAGTTCAATTCCCAGCAACCACATGGTGGCTCACAACCATCTATAATGTGATCTGGTGCCCTCTTCTGGCATGCAGGTGTGTATGAAGACCATACATTAAATAAATAAAATCTTAAAAAAGAAACGAAAAGAAAGAAAGGAAGCAAGGAAGGAAGAAAGAAGGAAAGGAAGGAAGGAAGCAAAGAAAACAAGGAAAGAAGGAAAGAAGGAAAGAAAGAAAGAAAGAAAGAAAGGAAGGAAGGAAGGAAGGAAGGAAGGAAGGAAGAAAGAATGAAAAAGAATCTATAGCCTACCTAAACACCCATTTTACCCTCTTTTCCTTGCTGGGTCTCTGGCAGGCACTGGTACAAGTCAGATGGGAGCCACATGCCTCTTTCAGATCCTATCACATACCTGGTTACTAATGGGGAGACCGAGGCCCAGATGGGTGGGGCCAATCCCCAGGCACAACTAGAGGTGGCTGAGTCCTAGATTTAGTTTGGACCCTCTGCCTAGTCAACCCTCTACTTGAGGCCGTCATATCTGATTAATTATGTAGTATTTGAAAACTCTATTTCTGTCTACTCATCTAATTCACTTTTTGAGTGTTTTGGCTTTAAAGCCAAACAAAGCACTAATTATACAATTAACAGTCAATTAAGTTAAAGACGCCTAATAAGCCATATGGGCAAAGCTATTGTGGGACCACTAGACCATTCATGCAGCTGTGAATGTGCACCCCAGGCTCCTGCTTGTCTCCTCCACAGCCTGAGCCTTCAGTACAGGAGAGCTATGGGGACAATGGCCACCCACACTGGCATCCTTCCTCCTGACAAACCTTAAGGCGCAGCCTTCAGGCAGCCTGTTCAGGAGCGTTGGCCGTTAGTTGGCGTGCCAGTGGGACATGGAGCAGTATCTGTGATGGAAAGCATGGGAAGAGGACTGTCCAAATGTTCAACTCAACCTAGAAAGGACCTTGTAACTTTTACCCTGCCTCAGCCCCATCCCTGGACTAGAGATGCAGAGCAAATGGTCTGCAACCTTCTCTAACCAGGTTCAGCAATGTAAACCCTTTCCTTGGCTCCGGTTCACTTAGCAAATGCTCATGGCCCTGGTGGCTCAGCAACAATATCATTGTCCTCATTAAGACAATTCTAACTTGAGGTCAGTCTAAAAAGGCAAATAAACCAGAGTATGATGCCCTAAGTACCAGACCATTGTCTATAGGTGAGCTGTGGATCTGGGGAGTGTGGGGCGGGGAGGGTGTGCATTCTAGAAAGGATAATTGCCCAACACCTTCCATAATTCTGGAATGTTCCAACACTTTTCATAGAGCTAAAAAACTGCTTAAGCTCAATTTATGCTTGAATCTAACTCTATTGTGAAAGTATTACTAGTTTTTTCAGATTGTGTTTATACAACAGCAAGGAAAATGCAGACAAGTGTTTCCTATATATTCTCTTTGGGTCACCATCTGGGAAAGGGCAGAACACTGTGCCTACAACTACATCATAGACACGCCTCATCTGTCCGCTCCACAGGATCATATGTCTGGCACACATGCTGGTTCTGCCTGGCATTCACCACAAAAGGGATTCTGTGTGATTTCCTTGGAGCCTCCTTCCTGTTTTCCATTCATTTTTCAAGGGTTTATTCTCATTTTAACTGTGTTGTTGGTTTCATGATCTTTGTGTTCACAGCCTAAAGTGAAGTATATTACACACTGTGACATGTTGCTTAAGTTCCAGCCCACCCCATACACACCTCGACATCCCTCCACTTTCCAGCTGTCTACCCTACTCTGCTTGGAGCCCACCAGGATACTGGATTACCTTCCTGGTTCCTATAGGCCTCTGTGACTACAATTACAGTCACAGATGATTACAATCATACCCAGGTAGTCACAGGCACACACTGGAAAGAGTAAAGGCAGCTCCTGGAGCAGTCCCTCCCCAATGCTGTCTACTTAAACTGGGAACAGGGGGCCTCCAACTGCTCACTTTGTCATTCCCTAACACTCCCTGTTCCACTTCCTTTGCTCATAATATTCCTCCCTTAGATTCCCCCATAGCTGGACCTGTCAGGTTTCTACAACCTGTTAGCATGAGCCATAGTCCCAGGAACTTCCAACAGTAGCTACGTCCAGGCCTGGTGCGATCACCCTTGCTCTCTGGTCCCAACCCTCCCTGACACTGCCCAAGTAAAGGCCTGGTCCAGACAGAGCTGTTCTGGGTGTTTCCCGTATCTTCCCCATTTCTTCTACACAAGCTTTGTGTTCCCTACCTCACTTACCAACTCCCCCTCCCAGCAACCCAAGCCAGGCTGGGATAATTAACAAGCCTGTGACCAGGGATGAATACAAGATGACCAGGCCCAGCACAAAGATGACCTTTCTCAGAGAGTCCACTGTACTAATATATTCTTGTGTTGTCAGACTCAGTGCTAACTACCTCATGAATTATTTATCAACAAACTCTTAAGGAGAACCCCTGTTAACATTAATCCCCAACCTTGGTGTCAAAGCAGCTTGGCTTGTTCTCAATAACTGAATTTTGGCTTTGACAGACCCTATGTGGGAGAAGAGAAGTCCTCAGAAATGCTCTGGCTCATGATGCACCCACATCACCCTCAGGCAGAAACACATACCCACGTGTCCTATGTAACATCCCGGCCCTGGCCTATGGCTCCAGGCTGGACGGTCACCTCCCAGATCCTACAAGACTTCCCTATGCGCTGCTGCCTATGCGGACAGTAACTCCAAGCTCGTCGGGGAGGCCTCTCTAGAGGTGGCCCAACTGCAGGTGTGTCTGAGTCACTGAAGCAGTCCTCACCTGATGCCACGCCCTCATTCCTGGGAGTCTCATCTCCTTCGACATCTAATCCAGTGTAGGCAGATGAGGACAAGTGTGCTGCCCCATAATCCCTATTCTGGGCTCTTCATCTGGCAACACCCACCTCCTTCCAGTTCCCTGAATACACCAAAATACCGAACTGCTTGCCACTTCTCCCCCGAGCCCAAACCTGACCACTAGGGTGGCCATCTCTCCAGCACAACCCCTTCTAAGCAGTTACTGTGAGGTCACTAGCCTGTCTTTGCCCTCTGAACTGGTCACTATATCCCCAGTCTCCCCTGGGAAGGAGCCAGGAGAGCACAGCAAGCTGTGCCCAGGCTGTGGCCCTCAGACTCATAGTCATTCTGAGAGGCTGATGAATGGGAGGTGTGAGTTCAGCCTCTACTCTAGTTTTAAAGACTCCTGTGCTGAGGTCAGGAGGAGCAGGTACTCCCTCCCCATCCCAGCTCCAAGGACAGGCTGACAAGTTTATTGCTTCTGTACAAATTTTGATCACTTGGAAGTGGCCCTAGAAACAACACAATGGATGTCATAAGCCTGCCTCATGAATACAGAGTCTACGCTGTAGGGCTGCAAGGCTGAGGCAGACACATAGCTCTGGCCAGGATAGAGGCACTGGCGGCAGCCCTGAAGGAGGCTCATTTTTGTCACTGGAAGGCACAAGGTAGAACAGGTTAAGTCAGAATGGCTGTGTCCCCTCAGGACTTCAGGAAGGGATGACAACCCCCCGCCCCCCCCCCAATATGTACTGCTAGCCCCAGCTGTGTAGCACTTGCCTACCTCAGAGCACCCCTACGTTGTTCCCTTTTTGATGCCTCAGCCACCAGACCAAATGCTGGACCTACCTTGAAGCATAGGTAAGCCCTTCTTCTGGGGAAGTAGGCAGTGTGACCCTGGGCCCAAAGATCCAAGTCTATCCTGCTTCCAAGGCTGCAGCCCTGACTACTCCGATGCCACTGTCTGGCTCTGGGGTGCTTGAGCATAAGCTAGGGATTCAGTAACACGCACAGATATTCCGGAGGCAGGCAATTTCCTGCTTTTTGGGAGGTAGATGCATTAGGCCATTGTACAGATGAGCAAGCCGGTCCCAGCCAAATCAGAGTACCCAGACCCATCCCCAGAACCAGAATGAAAATGGCAGGACCAGGTGTGGAGGCCAGCAACTCAAAAGCATTGGCACACCAACCTAAGAAAGACCTCATCACTAGCTCCAGGACAAAAAAGAGTGTCCACGTGATAAAGAATACCCTTCCACAAGACACTGCTGCCCACTCGGGACTCTGATGGCTACCTCAGGCTGGGCCAACCTTGGTAGAGAGCTGGGCTGCGAGGAGCCAGGCTGGGCCTAGAGCTCAGCATCTCCAGGAAAAAGCAGGTTCCCCTGGCCTGGAAGAAGGGAAGCACAGCCTCCACTTCTCTGTTCAAGGACCCAGGGTAAGATTAGCGACACAGTGGCAATGGAGACTCTCCTCAACAAAGAGCTGGGCGTAGTAACGATGCCCATGACGTAAAGTGAGGGAACAAAGTGCCTAGAGCTCTGGATGGACTGTGCTCCAAACCAGGTGGCCCATGTATAACTTCACCAGGTAAGGGTACCCATGCCAAACCTCAGCACCTCAGTCACACAGGATGGGTACAAGGGCTGGTAGTGTCCTGCTGTGTGGCCTGGAAAAGACCTGTCACCCTTTCCATGGACTGCAGCCCTTCCTTTGACTGTTCCCGTAATCAGGCAGGGTTCCTACAACCTTGGAGACTGGCATCTTGGCTGAAGGTTGAGGTGATACCTCAAGTAGAGGCCAATGCCCAGGGAGCATGTTGTCTCAAAATCTTCAGAACCGGCATTCTTTGAGTAGTGAGCAATGCTCCAGTTTACACCCAGACTCTGGGACCCTTCAAGCTGTAAGGGAATACCAGGCTCACCAGAGCTTAGCACGTGGGACAGACCCTCTGTCTCCTGCATGCTATTGGCCCTGCACACTGCAGACATTCAGTGTGGGTGCAGGCCTGGTGTGGCCTCTGTGTAAGAAGAGAGGTAGGGTCCCTGTTTTCATGATATCCACCACACAAACCATATGAGGAATAGACCCTGAGTGTCTATTCACAGAAGCACTGAGCACCAGCCTCAGTCTGAACACATACAGATGACGCTGTCCTGGCCTCACGGATGCTGGAGGCCCAGAAGCTAGGAAGGAGCTATGGATATTCTTCAGAATCCTATGTAAACTCCTGACGTGTGGACTAATTTCACACACGCTTCACAATATCACCCTCAGGGTCAGATATCAGGCAACCATGTTACTTAACCATGTGATGAGGGGCTTCTGATACGTGAGCGTCAGTCACTCTGTCAAGATTGCACAATGTTCCCATGACGACACCACAGCCCTACCAGCATTCTCCTGTACATTTCCCAATATGAAATGTAGGGGGCAGTGAGACATGCACCCCAGGTTCAGCAGCCCTCAGTGACTCCTTAGTGAAAGGGTACTGCTAGGATGTACTGAGAAGGGAGTAGCTCACTGAGATATTAGTGGTTCACAATCCAATAATTTAAAGTTTTTTTTTTTTTTTTTTGAGGGACCGGAGGGATTGCTAAGCAGTGAAAAGCAGCACTTCCAGTTTTTGCAAAGAGAGGATCTGGGTTTTGTCCACATCACCTACAATGGGTGGCTCAGAGACACTTGTAACTCCAACTTGATGAGATCCAAAGCCCTCTTCTGGCCTCCAAAGGCACCTAGAAGCACATGATACACATAAACTCACACAGGCACACACAAGTGCACACACACACACACATGTCCACACACACACACAAAATAAAGATAAATTTTAAAAAGAAAAAAAAAAGTTCTGAAACTGCTGAAAGGCAATCATAATAATCAGCTAATTATACCCTGTGCAAGGTGCCAAGGGGACTTTTCTGGCAGATTCTGCTTGCTGATGGGATTCTGTACCTGACCTAGAGGCCTGCCCTCCCACGAAAGCACTCTCAGCCTACTCTAACTATCAATGGGGAAGAAGACAGTGCTACTTTCCCCTCATCACATCCTGTTCTCCCATCTGCCCTCAATGACCCTCTTATGCTGCATCCCAGCCAAAGCTTCCCTGGGCTCCACTGCCCAGGAGCCTGATCTCCACAGTACCTTCATTAGCCTGTGGATCCTCAGGCATACTGCAGAGTAAACACGCCTACCCCTGCCACACAATGTAAGCAAGACTAACCTACCTGGCCCTTCTGCTTCTCCTCTCACTTACCAACCATAACCAGCCCCCCCCCCCCCCCCCACAGTCAATACTCAGAAGGTTCTGGAAGTACCCATACCTAACAGGTGTGGAGGTTGCCTAAGACCAGAAGCAGGAATCCAGCTGAGTTGATGGGACCAGTGTGATGGAAACTGGGGGCTTATCGAGCTGATGAGGTGAGAGTAGCTAGGGCAGCCATGCATTTGTCACTACTGTTGTCTGTAGGACCCTGAGCTGTGTGCTACTGTGACTCACACACAGGAGATGCTCACTGACCACTTACTGGAGGAGGAAGGGTTAAACAAAATGAGTGACTCCTTTCTCTTATCCCTAGCTGGGCCCTTACAATGCATGGGAAAGATGGAAGGGCAATAGGAAGGCTCTCTGAGGGCTATCAGGGCTCCTGATGGTGCTTCACGCACCGCAGTGGAGGGTCTAGGCAGGACACTCAGACAACAGCTCCTTTCTAACAGTGGTCAATGGTTCTTAGGGAACTTTGGCCAAACTGCCATGTGGAAGACCACGGGTTGTGTGTGTTTGGGGAACGGAGGGAGATGAAAGTCTTGGACCCAGCAAACTCTCTCTGAGGCCAGAGACTGGCGGGTATGTTCTGTAGCCTCTTTGTGCCTTGAGACCTCTTCTAGGGAGCGAGGGTAATATCAAAAATTCAACTCCACTTTACAGGCTAGCTAGGTCTCCAGTCCACATCACACTCGTAGTCTGACGGTGTCAGTTCAGCTCCACTCTGGCTACTGCCACCTCCTCTGCCCTTGTCCTAGACGAAGTCTACACTTACTGGGCATGGGTACTTCTAGAACATTCTTAGTACTGGCTGCGGGGAGGTCAACTGGTGTTCTTTGTGAACAGAAATTGTTCTCATTTCTTTTTCATAAAAGAAACCTCTAAGCCCTGTTTTGCTGGAGACACATCATACCCTTGGTTGTGAGCAACCAAATTAAGAAAATCACTTTCTGACTAATTTTATGGCTCTAACAAACATTTGATGGCAAACTGGGAAGGCGATGCCCAGCTTCCAGGATAATCGCTATAAAGTTATGAGCAATAACTGGGAATTTTTCTGGGGATAAATCTTAGCAAAACTAATCTACTTTAAAACATACAGTTTGCTGGGCTGGAGAGATAGATGGCTCAGAGGTTAAGAGCACTGACTGCTCTTCCATAGGTCCTGAGTTCAATTCCCAGCAACCACATGGTGGCACACAACCATCTAGAGTGAGATCTGGTGCCCTCTCTGGCATGTAAATAAATAAGTAAGACATAGTTTGCAGGCTAGGGATGTAGTTTAGTGCAGTAATGTTTACCTAGTTCAACTTCTAGTACTACAATTCATTAATTAAAAAAAAAAATGAAGTAGCCAGGTGCAATGGCTCACACCTGTAATCCCAGCACTCGGTAAAGCAGAGGCAGGTCTCTGCGAGTTCAAGGCCAGCCTGGTCTACAAAACTAGTCCGGGACAGCCAAGGCTACACAGAGAAACTGTCTTGAAAAACAAAACAAAACAAAACAAAACAAAACAAAACAAAACAAAACAA
>NW_026590062.1:237703-263151 GCF_907164565.1 Psammomys obesus
AAAACAAAACAAAACAAAACAAAACAAAACAAAACAAAACAAAACAAATGAAGTCTGAAGCCAGGCATGGTGGAGCATGCCTTTAACCCTGGCACTGGGGAGGCAGGTGAGTTTCTGTAAACAATTTATGGACAGTGATGGCTTCATAGAGAGACCTTATCTCAAAACAGAACACCCTACACAGCTGGGTTGGAGGTACAGACTGATGGGGACATGTTAGAGTGTGCACGGAGGGGGTTGGGCGCACATACATACCCACACCAGTGCTGCAAAGCCAGAGGTGCACACAAATGCATCGAGCTCTCAGATCCCTGAGAAGCCAGAGGGGCACATGAGTAATGTCTACAGATAAGCAGGAATGCATAAGCCACAGACTATAAAGATAGGCCAAGAAAAAAAACAAGAGATACAGTACCCCACTACACACAAAAGCCGGAGAGAGACATGTGATCTACATAACACATATATCGCCCACATCTGCAGACACATGCAACAGACATCCAGACATACACACCTGCTGATAAGACTGGGCATTGTCTCTTGCTGTCTGCCTGCAGCTCAGCTCTCACCTGAACCCACAGGACAAATGAATATGAGGTCCCTGGTGCAGATAGCTTGCAGGCATCAGAGCTCGCAAGGGCACTCTGGAGCAGGAATTTCTACACAAAAGGACCCTAGAGTCAGGTCTAATAGACCTACATATGCTAGGTCCTACGATGTGCAGGCCTAGGCTCTATGTGCAGGCCCCAAGGTCCTCCTGGGTCTATTACTCAGATGAGAATCCTACATACTACAGGCCAGTTGGTTCCTTTCCTGCTACCATCTGTCACTCCTATGCAGCTGCCACTGGGGGCTAAGCTACAAGCATCTGGCAAGTTAATTGTAGGCTTTAAAACAGAAAAGCAAGGTCCTGGGGAAAAAGCTTGTATGATGATTGTGGACTTGGAAGCACAAAAATGGTCTGGTAGCTCAGAGCAGTGGTGCCCCAGATATTTCAAGGGTCTCAGGTCTATCTGGCAGAGATCAGTTCTCTAACTTGGATTAGCTGTAGAACCTCTGGTCAATACTTCTGTGTCACACAGGGCCGCAGCCTCAGGAGTACCCTCAAGATGTAGCCTTCTTTCTACCCATGGTGTGCTTCAGACACCTGGAAATTCAGATGACAGATAGGGGGCCAACTCTAGTTCTGGTTGCCTTAGCCCCCACAGTTCTAAGTACTGCCAGCAGGCTTTACTGGAGCCCTCTACAAGGCAGGCTTTGGTCTGAGTTCTTAGCAGCTTATCCCCCAGTGTCCAACAGATTCTCAAGAGCATCAGGACATTGTTCAGGGGAAGGTGACAGAAAAGGCCTGTCTATGATACCAGGGGCATCACAACCATTTTCAAGGGCTGCTGTTTTCAGTGCTCAGGTGTGAACAAGGCAGCCCAAGGCCACATTCTATAAAGAAGGGTACAAGGCTCCCTATGAAAGGTCCCTGGGGGAATCACACCTCCAAGATAGCCCCTAGGATCAAAGGCTCATATACTGGACTTTTTCAGCCAAACCCAGGATGAAAGAGGAACAAGATCTGATGACCTACACCTGGGGTGGATAATGGACAAGGTGGGGTTAGTGGAGTGAGAAGTGCAGATGGAGAGAGAAGACACCAGCCGTCACCCCCACCCCACCCCCACCTAAGGCAGGTAGTCCCACCCTTGCTCTGGCCTCTGAAAGGTCTACTGAGCCTGAGTTGCTGACCCACCCAATCCCTTCCCTGCTTTCCTTCCAGTGTCCAGGAATCCCAGGGTACAGACCAGGGTTGAGGGAGCTGCTCCAATAGCCACCACTGGGTTATTAATGGGTTAATTACATACCCCATAAAAAGCCACTGTGATTTAGAGAGTGAACCAAGCAGGCCCTAACTGGCAGTAAATTAGGGCTGCAGGGATGAGGCAGGTGGAGTCCCAGCCCCGGCCCGCCAGTGAGCCAAAGCGGCTATAAATCTGCAGAAACGGCTTTTATGAAGCTCTGGGTTTTATGATATCATTAATGTTTCTCCTGATACTTAAGGAAAATGAAGTTAAGTCATGAGGAGGTGCAGGAGCTGCTCTGGTCGGTGCCAGGGCCACCCCACAAACTCAGGCAGATGAGGGAACTGCCTGCACCTGAGGTCCTGCTCCTGGAGGACCTCAGCAAGCAGGTGTCAAGCCCCCAGCTGACCTGAGTCTGTCCCCCCACACACAGATGTTTGTAGCATAAGCTTGATGAATGCCATCCTGCCCCAATGAGGCTCTCCATGGGTCACAAGGCCACCATTTGAGCACACATTCATCTCCCCAGGCTCTCCACACACAGTAGCTTCTGGACCTCTAAGCCCAAGCCCAAGCTCCTCTAGCAGGTAGATGGGGCTGAGGGCTGGAGTATGGCTGCTCACAACACAGGCATCTTTGATACCAAAGATCCTTGGTCACTAGAGAGACCCCGGAGGCAGCAGCCTGCTCACTTTATTAGCAGCAGCCTGGGACTCCCCACTTCCTGGCACTCTGCTCACCTGCAGAGACCCATCTCAGGTTCCTGGCCAAAGTCCAGAAGACTGTCTTATGTGTGTCCCTGAGCATCAAGCTCCCTATGAATCTCAGCTCATGGGCATGTCCACCCTGTACCTGCCCAACAGCTGCTGAGGTCAGAACCAACGAGGATTCTGAAGGGAAAGATTGCAGGGTGGTAAGGGCCCCTAGGCACTGGAGCTGGGGGGCAACTATGGCTGAGGGATGGTCCTGATGCAAGGACAGAGACAGCAAAGGAGGGGGCATTGGAGACTTACTGAGTAGCCTCTCCCGGAAACCGCCTGTGCCGAGCTCTGTGGGAAAAAGTAGGAAGATAGTCAGTGACAGGCTAGGCTACAGCCAACTGCCCTAGCAGACAGGCCAACAGACAGTAGAGGCAGTAAGGCCTCAGTGGAGAGAGGAGCTCAAGGCTGACAGGAGAGGACTGGGAGCCTCCTTTGAAGCCAGTCACCCTTCTAATTTAGCCAGGCCAGCAGATACTGCACCAGCTTTGGTGGCCCCACAGAGATGACCTTAGCCTATCCTCAGCTCTTTTGGACTAGGATGCTAAAGCTGTTCCCCAAAGTGCAGCAGGAAGACCCTTGCTGACCTCTCACCACTTCTGCGTGGGGTCCACAGTAAGGCCCTTCTGGAGGAGAGTGATAGCATGGGGCCTACAGGCCAGGTGGCTTGAAGGTTAGCCAAAATCATGATGAAGGCTGGCGTGAGGGCTTAGGGACAGCTCAAGCTGCCAGGGATCCTACAGCTCCAAAGATGGGCCAATTACCAGGTTCGATCACGTGTGCGTGCACACACAACAGAAGCTGTGGCAGGAAGGGATGCAAGGAGAAGCTGAGCTACTGCAGAGTGCATAGTGGGGGCTGAGTGGCAGGAGGAACTTCATGATGACTTATGACAGTAAGATGGGGAAACAGAGAGCCAGCAAAGAGAAATGGAAGCCAGTAAGCCCATCTGCAATCTTCCCTTCCTTCAAAGCAGTTCCTGATATCCATTCCTACAGACTACTGACAGGGCTAGGCCTAGGGTCATTGCCTAGAAGGTAGAGCCCACCCAATCCTACCCTGGGTTGGGACCCACCTGGCAGCCACAGGCAGCTGATGGGATGGGGGTGGGGCATAATTGGTGAGTTTTCAGCTTCATGTTGAGCTGTGTTCAGAATGCAGCTTCATTCATCCTGGGCCGCAATTAGAGTGCTAACTAGGGCAGCCCTGCGGCCCCAGACAATTACCAGCCTATTTTCCCATCTTGCGGCAACAAGATCAGGAGCCTGGCAATTATGCCTCCCTCTGCGGCAGCAGGCTGCACCCTGCACCCCCAATCCCCTATTTAAATGATAATGAGACAAGACTCATTCAATTTAGTCCTTCAAAAAATATACTACCCTGAGGCCATTTCAGAAGCTGGACAGGGTTGGTGTCAGCGGCTATCTCCTGCGCCACCAATCCCACAGGTAGCCCCTCTATTTCTACCTGAGTCCTTGAGTCCCTATGCCTCATTTTTGGCTGAGGGCTGCCCTGGCTATGACCATTAGTCCAGCCCTGTGACAGGCTCTACCTGTCAGCTTTGTGGCTGACCATACCAGAGACCTAGTACCCAGGATTGTTTCTAAGGGACACTGATGTATCCCCAATTCAGATCACTGCATATGCACTCCTACCCAGCACCACCAGCTCCAGGTACCTCAGGACCCATGCCAAGATGTGCAGCTGTCCACTCTGCCTTGGCCAAGGTTAGCTCCTGATGTTTCGGACATGGCATGGCATCTATGGATTTAGACACATTTGTGGGGTAATTTCTACCCAGGCATCACTGCAGATGCTATCTGCCCTAAGGCATGAGAGTGTCCACCTTGGGGTTCTAGAGCCAGTTCTCAGGCTGCTACACTGTGCACGATGAGATACTTAATATTCTGTATGGGCTCTTGCTGGCTCCTAACTGCTGTGCTTCATTTAAACCCCTCCTACTGGTGAGATCCGAATTTGTAAAAAACTATGCTTTGAAGAAGAAAGACAAACTGCTAACTGCTCATGAGCAGCCTCCATGTAAACTGCCAGGCCTGGTCAGAGCCATGGGACACCCGCAGGAGGCCACCCGGATGTCAGGGATGGGTACTCACATCACTCAGCTGGTCCCGGGAGCTGCTACGCTGAGAGCTGGAAGCTTCCAGGACACTGTCGTCATCACTGTTCCGGTCACCCCCTCTGGCCATGGCGACCTTCATCTGGGGACAGGGTGAAAAAAAGTCTCAGACCAAACAAGCACTGACCAAGAAGACTTTCTGACCAGGGTCATGCTCTCTCCACAAATAAGCCACTGGAACTAGGTTCATTCCAGGGCTAGATATACCAAATGAGGCAGGAGGATATTTCCCCTTAACATGATGATACCTCTGTTGGGGGAGAAAGCAGGAGGAACAGAGAGAAGCAAGGCCAGGAAACCCACCTGGCTAACTGCTTGCAAAGTCAACACCAGACAGGACAACAAATGCCCTAAGGAGCTACACCCATCACTGGCTGTGCCCTTGATTTTTGCAGTCACTGACTTTGAAGCTACCCCAGAGTACTGAGATGCTACAAACCAGGCCTGATCTCCCTGCCCACAGCCTGGCCTCTTCCTGCTGAGGCTATGCCTGGGCTGGGCTGCTCTTCCCTACCACATCAAGACATTACAGCCATGCACATACAGTGCCTCCTTCAGAAAGCACAACAACTCCTTAGGTATGTGACACTGAGCTACTTCTTGGCTCCTAGATGCCTCAGTTTGCCATTTGCAGGATGGAGCTGATACATTGCTATAGACACATGCAAACATCCCAGGGGCTAGCTGACACTGGCTATCCTTTAGTGTTTTACACACTGAGATCATTGGCTGTTTGGAACAGCCCTTAGGCCAACCTACTTCACTCTCAACTTACAGAGAGAAAACAAGCCCAGGCAAGGCTGGAACCAGACTTTGAACAAAGTAACAGCACTGGCATTAGGTATCAGTGCCAACAGGATGCCTACATAGCATCCTGGGTCTACTTGTAGAGGCCACCTTCTGGTCCCAGACATGAACACAGACGTTCAGGCATGATGACCTCATACTTCTATAGTGCGGGTCTATGGCCTGTTTAATGGGGACCATTTCCACATCTTGTAGTGGATGAGCTTGGTTTCCTCATGAACAAACTGGGTGCAGTATTTGGCCAGCACTGGACACCAAGGGGCTATATGAATGTACATGAACATCATCCTGCTTCTACCTTTTACCTCCCCCGATCTCACATTCCAGAGCCACTGGTATGGGTTTTGTCAAAGTCCTCAGAATCCAGCTAGCCATTTCACCATAAACATGTACCAGCCCTAGAACCAGTTTAAGGCCGGGTACTGGCTTGAACCCCCATATCTGCCAACTTCTCCCCAGCCGTAGACTTCCAGGATACCACACCCTCTCGGAGTACCAAGAAGACACTGACTGGATGTTAGTGCATGTTCAGATGGCTAAATGGGGGTCCCTCACCCAGGCAAATGTGTAAGGCTCCAGTGGAGTGAAGACAGGGTTTAGGTAGAGTGCAGATGAACTAGGCTAGCTTGAAGAACTGAAGGTGATAATGGTCACTACCTGAACTAACCCCACAGGGACTTTTCCATTTCTGGACTCATTGAGACTCTACTGGTAACTGTCACCAGGTTGACTGCCATGGGTGCTGTCTCTCTTCTGAGCCACAGTGGACAAAGATTCCCTGCCAACTCATGAGGGCTAAAAAATACACACCTAGGCAGTTGAACTATGAGGACGCAGGCCTGTTAGACAACATGTTTGACACATGCATACAGAAGCCATCTTTTGTTTAAGCCAGACACTGGAGAGAGTGCTGACTCCATGATGGAACCCTGTAGGTAGAGTGGGCTGGTGTCTGTTATCCTTTCTCAAGTAGCTGTCTTTAGGGTTGAAAACCCCATTTCCTGTAGTTTTATAGAGCCAACGAGTCCTGTATTCTAGAAACCACCACTGCACTCACAGACACATGGGACAGTTGCCACCTACTTCTGTAACCAAGTGGATCCAAAACAGCCTAACCTACTTGCCCTTTGGTTTCTCCTGCTTACTTGCTCTGAAGTTTCCTATTAGCTATGGCAGAGGCTAGGAGATGTCATACTTCCATCCTCAGGACTGTATGGAAGGATGAGATCAGGATACCTGGATCTGTGTGTCTGCCTGGAACTAGAAGGTGACCTGTTTGCACCAGGGGGCAGGTGAGAGTATCTGTACTTCTAGCCACCTTTGCACCTTGTCGACCAGCTATCAGTCCATACGCTTATCTACTCCTCCAGCCAAGTAACCAGCTGTCCACCAGCTAAGCAAGCATCCATCCGTTTATCCACCCATCCAACTATTGAACTTATCAGCCATCCAGCCAACCAGCGAGCCAGCATTTCCTGAGCTCTTGTGCACTGGGCTTGTCTGGACAACGGACATGCAGACACACACCCCACCATTTGTGGGGCCTTCAGAACCACAAGGCTCTCAATAAATATAAGGAAGAAAAAAAAAACCAGGACCTGAAAGTTAGCAGCATGTGCTAAGGTGGCAAACTGCAGAGAAGTGGGAGGACCTCCAGAAAGGGCTGTGTCATGCCACAAGGCAGGTAGGCAATGTCTCACCCATTCTGTGACATAACTACTGTGGTGGACAGGGCTGGGCTCCAGACGTGGAACAGAGGTCGAGGCTGGTCCAATCATTTAGTTTGCTCCTGCAAAATGTCTGAGTGACTATAGCCTGCAGGCCCCGGTGCAACCTTAGCAGCCAAGACTCTCTACAAGGGAATGGCTGCAAGACAAGCCTCAGGGAGGAACCACAGGTACTGTACCTACACACACAGCTCCCTTACATAGCCACAGGCAGGTACTTCTGAGTTGTTCTCTTAGGCCTGGATGTGGAACAGATCTCCCCAAACATGAAGTCTATGCGACTGCACATCCACCCCAGGTTGGCACAGCCATACTCAGTCTCTGTCTCTTCCTTATGGTCCATTGTGGCTTTCTGAGGTCACCTCTATGAACACAGTTCTTTTACTAGTCTTGGAGGCTGCTCATATTGATTGAGCCTCATGTCTGGTCTCTCATCCAGTGAATTTATACACGACTTTGTGTATATATGTATATGAGTATACAAGGAGTGGTCTCCCTGGCCTAGAGGGTTTGATGGTTTATAAGTCTTTTTATGTTTATCTGTATTGTGTATAGGTGTTTTGCCTGCAGATATGTCTGGGTAGCATGTCCATGCAGTACCCACAGAGACCAGAACTGGAATTATAGATGTTTGTGAACAACCATCTTGGTACAGGGAATTGAATCCAAGTCCTCTGGAAGAGCAACCACCGAGCCACCTCTCGTACCCCAGGTTTTCATTGTTCTTGACCATGTACTTGCCGGACGGCAGCATGAGCCCAAGGCACCTCTGCACAGCACCTGAGGGCTCACAAGCCTGGGGTCACTAGCAGCTCCAAGAAGCAGGTTTACAAGCCAAACTGGCAGTCTTGGAGCTAAAACTTTTATGGGCCCTTGGTCTTAGTGGGATTCAGTCCTCGGCTCTGCACTGTCCAGGTCTATGGGGAAGTTTCAAAAAGAAGGCTCCCAGCTAAGGGGACAGGAGAAGTCCAGGAAGTGACGTGAGGTCAAGGTGGGAAAATGATTAGGGATCCAGACAGACAGGGCTCACAAGACCTCAAAGAAAGGCCAATATTGTCCTATTGTGTTCCCAAGCTTACAAGGCTGATTAGTGCCCTCTCTGTACTGATACTGCAGCCCAGCACATGCCAGGTTCCATAAAATGGGTTAGGGCAGCTTTGAGCCAGGCTGCTTCCCACTACCCAGCAGTCTCTTCCAGCACGTACTTATTCCCTACTTCCTGGTGTAAGCCTGAGGAGGACATGGGACATAAAACTACAATAAGCTGACGGGAACCTACTTACTGTCATTTATGTGCACATGCTACCGACTGGCCAGGCAGGGAAACCAAGGCACAGTGCTGTTTATGAACTTCTGCAGGTACCACATGTGACAAGCAAGAGCTTGAGTGCTGGGAGTATACTCCTTGGGCACCAGTGCCTGCCAGATGCAGACAGAGAGGCAGGGTGGAAACGCACTCTAATTAGCAGGACCAAAGCAAAGCCAGTGTTGTGTGGTAAACCAGGTTTATGGGAGGAACAGGCCCCCCAAGAATGCCTGCCAATTTCCAGAGTAAATGCTCACACCAAGGTCTGGCTTAAGCCACTAACAGTTTAACAGCTTGTGAATTTCCTGACTGCTAAGCAATCAGCTTTGCCAGCTGGCATTCCTCTAAACAGGGCAACCAGACTAGCAGGCTGGGGAGAGGGCTCCAGTAGTCAAGAAATGGTGGCTCTAGCAATGAGGTGGCTCCTTCCCCCTTCTCAGCTCCAGGCTGCACATGGAAGTGACTGATTCCAGGACTGCTGGCAGGAAACACGTGGTTTACCCTGGTACTCAGATACACTGAGGTTTTGGGCACAGAGCTAGCCTATCCAAGGGTTGGGCCCTGAGCCATCTGTTGCTGAGATGAAGGGCACAGAAGTATCCCTTCTCACTTGCTGAAGTTAGAAAGTCTACCAGAGAGCACACATGGACACATGTCACCATGTTGTCCCAGGTTGTCCATGAAATATGTATACCACCCAGTGTACACACCTCACCTGCTCCCCAGATACCTTCATGCACCGAGGCCCACTGGACCTCAGAATCCCATTATTCAGGCTGAGCCACATAAGACAGTAGGAACATCAACCCTGAGTAAGTGCTGGGCATGACCTGGATGGTGTGCATGAAAGTCTGATGAGTCACACACAAGCTGGCATATTTCCAGGGAGACATTCCCACCACCTCAAACTGTTTCATACTCAGGCAATGCTTACCTTGTGGTCTCCTACAGTCCACCTAACCTCTGCATTTGCAAGATGAGGACAGCGGTGGGACAGTTCACTTCCTGGATTGAGGATGAGGCGTAAGGCTGCCTGGTTGCATTCTCCTGTAAGCCCTGGGAAATCCTTGCAAGGGGCAGCAGCTCCCTCAGGCATCCCAGATGCAGGACAGGCCAGAGAAGTAGAAGAGTGGTGAGGCTCCCAATCTCCCAATGTGAAGAGCCAATGGAAGACATTCCTAGAGCACTGCCATCCTATACACACAGTATGTCCTGTATACACAACAGGTCAAATTCACACCATGCCCTGTATGTATGGTACTTCCTGAATGTCACAGGTACATCTTGAACACATGGTATTCCATGTGCATAATACATCCTGTGGGTACAGTGCACCCTATACGCATAATATGCCACATGTGCACCATGTGTCCTGTACAAACACTGCAATTCCAGGTGTGTTGTGCCCATGCTCTGGCCCTCCAGCAACCACTCTATGCCTACTCTTCTGAGGGGAATGACCCCTGCTCCCATATCCTCAGGTCACTACTATAGACAGTGGTCATCTAAAGGACTTTAGAGGCTCCCCAGAGATAACACATCTTGGGTTCAACCTTGGTACTGGCCAAAGTTACCAAATTAACTGATGCCCTCCTGAAGTGAGCTGTGCCAGAAGCCCTGATTCAGCCACGGCAACCCTGATTCAGGCAGCCCTGATTCACTGGATCTCAGTGCTGCAACCAGACTTTAGCAGAGCAAGACTATGCTGAAAGAGACTGAGCTGTGACTATCTGTTACTCTCTGCAACCCAACCCATAGGCCCCTACCCACTGTCAGGCCTGACCCCTGGCTTCCCATGTCTTCTGAGACCCTAGAACAGGCCTTGGCACAGCAAAGGACCTTAGCCAGCACAGCAATGAAACTTACCTTTTTTGTTTTGCTGTACCAGGCCTAATGCCTCCCCCACTCCTAACCACAGTACCCACACTTCCATCCATAGGTACCCAGCTATGCACTCCATAAGTCCTCTCTTCAGAACTGAGCTTTCATACCACCTGACCAGGAGGGGGACCATGCCAGATTTACCTGGCCAAGACACTCCCTGTTTCTTTCACCATCATACTTAGCACCAAGACGTCACAGTTTGCCACTGTCCCCAGTGGAGGGTGAGGCGACATCTCAGTGGTTAAGGGCATATATTCCTCTCCCAGGCGACCCAAGTTCAGTTTCCAAGTGGTTCACAACGGTCCCCTACTTTGCTCCAGTGACTGGCATAGCTCCAAGTCCGCATGCTTTTGCTGAGTGATCATTTTCTCACAACATAAGCCCAGGTGGGGAAAGAAAGCATACCCCATCTCTGCCTCAAAGAACAGTCTCATCTGATGAGGAGATGGTGGACAGCCCAGAGAAGGGTCACGGATGCCAAGGGAAGAGAATACTCATGCCAAAGTTTCAGGCTTGCAAGGCAGACCATGTCTCCTGGTGAAGGTAACCTGACTTTCCCACTATACCAACAAGACTGGGTATAATACCTGGATCGGGAGAAATGGACCTGTAACCAAGCTGGAGTTCACATGGAGCCTACGGGCATCCACTACACACTCTGGCACTGAAGTTCAGTTGTATCAGACGGAACCCAGGAAGAAGAAGCACTCTCATGGTTGTAATTAACATCAGGGCTCCAGCTGGGAAATTCCTTCTCAGTGAGCCTCTATGTCAGCAAAGCTTCATCTTCATCTCCCCTGGGATCAGCTGGATTAACAAAAGCCTGTCTGCTATTTCTAGAACCTGTCAGTTCTCTGTGTTGGTGGGTGGTACAAGGCTCCTCCATTTCCCTGTAGATCCCTGTGAAAGTGAGACAGGGCCGCGCTGGGCCTAAGATCTGGAGCATCCCTCAAGGCCCGTGTGCTAAAGACGGCAGCCTCTACAACTGCTGGATTAAGGCAACAAGCAGCCTTCCTCCACAGCGCCTGTCTCCAGGCTCTTCTTGTGTTTGTCTCCTGAATCCCCTCAATGATGGGCTGTCCTGAAGTGTCCTCTTACATTTACTAGGAAGCTTTTTCCCTATAGCTGCCATCACTGGCTATGTTAAGATCCTGTAAGTCTGAGCCCTGCTAGCCCCTCCCACTCCCAAAACATTATCTGTATCCTCAGGCCTTTGTGCTAGATTTCTAACACTCAGTACAGAAACAGAGAAAACACATACACACACACACACACACACACACACACCCCAAGACAGGGTTTCTCTGTGGAGCTCTTGCTTTCCTGGAACTTGCTTTGTAGACCAGGCTGGCCTCAAACTTACAAAGATCCGCCTGCTTCTGCCTTTTGAGTGCAGTGCTGGGGTGGAAGGCGTGTGCCAGCACCACTCGGCTTCTGTGATATTTAAGACAGGTCTAAGTATTAAGGCTGGCCTCAAATTCATAATCCTTCCTTTGTCTCCCAAATGCTAGGATCACAAGTGTGCGCTCCTAGTCCACTACTGATTAGTTTCCGACTTATGTTAAAATAATAACACTTTAAATAAGCAAACTTAAATGGTATCTGGTTTACTTTTGGTGTGGCTTATAAGACATTTCAAATCCTTGTGGCTCACATGTTACTTCCACCAACAGTGCTACTGTGAGTCCAGGCTCTACCCACACCTATCCCCACTATTTCTCCTGTAGTGGGACTGAAAACCTAGCTCCTGTAGACTTTCCCCTCATCTCTGCCAACTGTGGGGAAATCCACCTGTCACTTCAGCTTTAAGCTGAGGAGGGCCATACTCTGTGCCTTGTGCACCAGGAATCTGGGCCCATCTAAGAGGGCTGACAGGCAACCACAGTGATCCCAGGTCAGGCCATACTACCTGCCACACCCAGGAGAGGAGACACGGCACCTCCTTTCACCTGATAAGCTGCTCCAAGGCCCTGAGACCTTGTCCTCTTCTCTCTGGTCTGGCCTTACTTCCTTGGCCAGGGTATAGGTTGTTTCCTCTCCCATATGACCCTCCTCTCTAAGATTGCTGGGGTTTGGGCCCTGCAGGCTTATCAGCTGGAGCTTTGGCTAGAAGGGAATCCAGGAGGCAAGTCAGCAAGCTAGAACTAGTGTCTGGATGAAACCCAGTGATCAGGCTGAGGAGGCTGGCAACTTCATTTCACAGGCTGTTTTCCTAACATGCAGGGCAGGACAGAATAGGTAACAAGCATATGCCTTGCCAGACATACCTTTGCAGTCATGCAAAGCAGGGTGAGTCAAGTACACACATGCACACACACACAAGCATGCATACACTTGCAAATGCCTTGGGAAGGTGATGTTTAAGGTAGACTATGCTTGTATTCTAGCAACAGTAAGAGGATGCTATAGTCACTCATATGATGGTACCTCTCCCAAGCCCCATTTCCAAAAGATCTTGTGGACTCACGTCATCCCAATGAGAGCCCACTGCCCCCTACAGTTGTCAGGACCCAACCTTCCTTCCAGGGCAGCTCTGGGCAACCTAACCTGAGAGCTCACATTCCCAACTACCTGTCCTGGCAGGCCCACACATCTGTGTCCTTTGGTCAGACAAGTAAAACAGCAACACTAGAATCTGACAAATTCATACAGAAACCTGGGCCTCCAGCTATTTAGAGCCACCACAGGTCAGCTATGTAAAATTGCCTAGTTCCTCAAGACAGGTTGCAAAACATAGCCCATATATGTGACCTAGACAGCAAGGTCCTGGGGATACCACTTTCCCTATGTTGGCTGGAGTCTTTATATGTGTGTGTTTGTGTGTGCAGGCATGCACATGTCACAGCTACAGAGCCTGTGTGGAGGTCTGAAAAAAAGCTTAAGAATCTGTTCTCTTCTGCCACCTTGTGGCATCTGGGGATTAGGGCCTGTGCATACGCACCCCTCGACCTGCTAAGCTATCCTCTAGCCCACTAGGTTCTAGTAGCCTTCCTTAGCAAGCAAGTACCCACAGTGCCAAGTCCTAGTTCCAAGGCCTAGAAACCCAGCTGGCTATGGCAGCTTCAAGAGTGGCCTGGTATGACAAACTCCTTCAGGTACAACTGGTCTTCCAGCCCCAGAACAGACAGGGCAGTAGAGGACTTTACAATGCACCTCTGGCCTCAAACATAAGGACCTGTGTGGGTGCCGCAACCAGTGTGGGTGCGGTGCCTCACCAAGAAAAGGATTTCCCTAACCCTTGTAGGTCCAGGGCAGTAACTGAGGCCCTAGGTTTCTCAGACTACTCCCATGTACACCAACCACCCTCAAAAGACTGGCATGGATAGGTCTGGTTTGGAAGGATATGAATTCCGCCCTCATGAGCTCCACATGAAGCTGGGTGTGGTGGTACACACCTGTAATCCCAGCACTCAGAGAGGTAGATCTCTGTGAGTTCAAGGCCAGCCTGGTCTACAAAGTGAGTTCAGAACAGCCAAGGCTACACAGAAAAACCGTGTTGAAACTCCAAAAAAAGAGCTTTACCTTTTAATAACTTAACATCTCCCTCAAACTTCTACTGCTCAAGCCTGGGCCAGAGCCAGGACAGACCTCCCCAGACCCACAAGACGGAATGTGACTTCCACATCTCCTCTATCTCCCACTTACTAATTGGAAAACCAAATCTAGATACACAAAACCACTCAATGGAAAAAATCATGGGACACAGATCATCTATTTAAATTAAAAAAACACTAGTACTGTTAGAAAAATGGCATGGCACTTTTTATTTTTATAATCAGAAAAAATAAGTCCCAAATTCTCAGTTCAGAGGCCGTAGGTGAGCATCAGAAAGGGGCCTGCCTAGGGAAAACAGGACTAAGGAGAACAGGCACCAGGCATGGCTAGGGGCCCACCTGGCCCAGAAAACTCCAGGTGGCCAGCACAGAAGTTCCAAACTAGGGTCCTCTCTGCTCTGGTCACCTCCCCCTTCATGGGCTCAATTTAGCCACGTGTGAGGCTGCCCTGATGGGACTGGGGTGGGGTAAACAACTCCTGATCACAGGTGGTGGCTGTGGGACAGATGCAGGCCCAAAGATGGCTCTGCAGTAATAGATGTCAAAATGAGCTGTGGACACTGTTATAATAGGGATAGAGTACAGAGAGGCGCTTCCAGCTGCCCCACAGTACCTCTGGGGTGGAGGAAGAGCCCTGACAGGTGGGGAAGCAGCCCCCAACCCTTCACATCTTTCACGAGGCTGGGGATCTTCAAGTCAACGCTAGCATCATCCCATAGCCAAGAAAAACTGTGACCTGAAACCTGGCCAACCAAATCCACAGTGTGGCCCTGAGTCCCCTAAGCCGTTCTGCTCAGGGCAAAGAATACTAAGGGTGGGAGAGGGGGTGAACAGGAGAGTTGAGGCCTAGGCTGGCACTCTACCACACATGCCCATCACATACAGGCATACATGTACACACCACTCACACCTGCACACATGCATGAGACTCAGAAATGCAAACAGTGTTGGCAAGTACAGACACCAAAAGATGCTGAGGGATCCCAACAGGCTCCAAATCCTTAGGGCGGCTGTATAACCTGTCCCATGAGTTGTCCATCACAAAGCAGCACATGTGAGGGGAACAGTAATTCCAAGAAGCCTGATTCCCATGGAGGGGATAATGGGATGACATGGAGTTCATCTCTCCCTCTGATGTGGCCAAGCAGTCTGGGAAAGCATCTGAGGCCTACAGAGTGAAGGTTCTCACTAGTGCAGTTCAACTGTTGCATAACAAAGTCACCCAGAAGTTATCTACAAGTCTCAGGCTCCAGGACTCACAGATGGTGCTTGGCGGGCCACCCCTGGGACAGCGTGTCGAGTCCACTGTGACCTCAGGGGCCTGAAGGGATGACCCATTATCAAAGGCCTGGGATGATGAGCTGGCACCAGATCCAGCAAGGACTGCCTTCTCGGCTGACAAAGCGGCCTCAGAAGACGCCGGGGGCCCAGGCCTGGCTGCCCCATGAGTGTAGGGCGATCGGGCAGTAGAAGTAATGGTTGGGGTTTTCGAGGTTGGTCTGGGCCCAGAAGTGACCGCAGGGGCTTCTTTGGGCCCATGAGGGGCTGTGTGGGTAGGTGGGGTTGCTCTGGGCTAAGACGTGGGCACTTCTGTTGTTGTGACTGTCTAGGGCTCAGCAGGGTAGGATTGGGAGGATTAGTTTGTTCTGGGCCTTCAACTAACTGCTGAGGCTGCTTGGGGCCCACTGGTGGCTGCTGGGAGCAGCTAGGCTGGCCCAGGAAGGGCCTATGGGGCAGGCTCTGCTGACGTGGGGCCAAGAGTGCCCACTGGGGACAGCAGCACTGGCCTGAAAATGAAAAGCAGCTGGTGGGACGATGGCATGGTTGCAAGGTGAGAGTCCGAGGGGGCTGGCAGTACTGTCCTGAGGCAGCCCTATAGAGCCGAACACAGGGACACAGCCATGACTGCAAAGGTTGGCAACGGTGCCATATGGTCAATAGAGACCGGCAGAGGTGACACAAGGTCAACAGGGACCGAAGTGGGCGGTAGTGATGCCATGGAGTCTGGATGGACCGCAGGCGCTGTCTGGAGCCTGGAAGCACCAAGACTGGCCTGCGGGGCTGAGCCAGGCGTGAGCGCTGGGTCTGGCTGAGCTGATCTGGGGCCGGAAGCAGATGCTGGGACCGGTGGTGCTGGCCAGGGCCCAGAAATGGGCGCCGGGGCTGGCAGGGCTGTCTCAAGCCTAGAAGTGATCGATGGGGCCAAGCACGCCGACCCAGGGGTGGCCGCTGGGGCTGGCAGGGCTGCCCTGGGGCTGGGGGGGGCCCCTGGGGTTGGCTGGGCTGGCTGGACTGGCTGGGCTGGTGCTGCTGCTGGTGCTGGGCCGGGCCGTTCTGTTGGCAGGGGCTGGCTGGGAGCGGCCCCCCTTCTAGGGAGCACACCTGCATGGAAGAAAGAGTATGTGTCCACCTGGGCAGGTGTGCCCGCGGACCCCCCATCCTGCCCAGGCCCAAGACATGCTATTCCCTCTCCAGAGCCCAATTCCCAAGGGAGCTCACAGCAGAGCCTTAACTGCTGAGAAAAGCCCCTTTCTATGAAAAGAGGGCACAGGGTTAGGGTCCCCAGGAGGAATGCAGCTGCAATGCTGAGCCATGAGACTCAGGACACACCCATGCTCAGGCAGCCCAGCCCAGCTTCCACCTGCTCTGACAGACCTCATCTGGGCAGAAACGCTCCTCCGGGAAGAGGCATCCTTTTTCTTGGTTTCTCCTCTCACTCCTGGACCACCAACCTGAAGCCTTTGGCTGAACATTCCCCTCTCTTAGCAGGAGCATGGTATGGTCCCCACATCCATTTACAGAGACACTCTAGATGTCTCCAGACACCTAGTCGGCGGAACCTGATGGACGCAGTGGGCAACGGGGCCGGCCTATCAGCTTGGCACTGTCACCCATCCTGGCCAGCACATACCCCTGTATTCCTGGGGAGAAGCAATAGCACTGGCCAGGAAGGCTTTTCCAGCTGGGCAGACAGAAGGTCCCTGTACCCCTGTGACCAGCCTGGCTCCTACCTGTCTACCCCAAGCCCCAAGCCCAGCAACGATGGAGGCACTGCCAGGCAGGCCAGGCACCATAAGGTGGGGTTCAGGCACATGTATGGTCCTGGTTCAGATCCCACCACTGCAGAGGTCTTAAATAGGGGAGGGTACAGGGTGCTCACCTGTTGGGAGGGCTGCAATGGGACCTTCCTAGTCCCTTCATCACATGCGGGCTCCGTATCCTGCCCTGGACTGCCCACCTCCAGGGGCTGCCTGTTCTCATTCAGCTCAGCAGATGGGCAGTTTTCTGACTCTCGGGGCTTCTTGATGAGGCGCTGATCCCATTTCTCCTTCCGCTCATGTGGCTTCAGAGCCATATCCTTCTGCAGAGGAAGAAGGAAATGCCTGTCAACCTATGGGAACACCCTAGGAAGATAGAGCAGGCTCTCAGGCTATGGTGACTCCTCAGGAGAAGGAGCCTCTACCTTGGGAAAGCCATGTGTGAGGGGGAACGGACAGGTGATGGGTGGATGATGTAGGAGACCCCAAGTTCCCAACAGCCACATTTAAAAATATATGTGTGTGTGCTAATTTATTCATTTACTGCATATACAGATCTCATTCTAGATGGTTCTGAGCTGCTGGGACTTGAACTCAGGACCTCTGGAAAAGCAGCCAGTGCTCTCAACTTCTGAGCCATCTCTCTGGGCCCCAGCCCTGTATTATAGGATCTTTATGTAGAGCATACCTGGGAACTCTCTGAGGTGACATATTAGCCTGGGGCTAAGGATACCTGTAATTCTCACAGGTGACACACATAAGTGACCCCTGGCAACATGCTACATAGAATAGGAAATGCCCCAGGTGACAAATTCCTTATAGTTCTTCCCAGAAGACAAACTTCACGCCATCAGACTTCAAGGTCATTAGTCATCTGGCCTGTCTGTGATCATCTGTATCCTCATGTTCTGGGCCCCCCACTTCTACAGCAATGACCAAAACTTATCAGCAATGGTGACCCAGAGGTGGGGTAAACACTCATGCACGTTAGGCTCTCCCAAAAGCAGTGATCAGTGAATAGGCCTACAGAAAAACAAAACTTCCCAGAAAATATAAAATCCATACAAACACTACAGGAAGCCAAGGGAGGGTCACCACAAAGCCATTCTATCCTCACAAGGACTCAGAGGCAGAGCCACTATACCGCCTCCTCCCAGAGACATAAGATTTATGTTTCCTGCCTTGCCTTGCCTTTCTGTCTCAGATAGGTCAGGGCTGAGTATAAGGACCTTCTGCAGTACACAGAAGTACTTTTCAGGTCCTGATTCCTCATTGTCCCCACACTGCAGACTGTCTAGTCACCTGCCTACAAGGGCCCTGGGCTCTATCAGACTGCCCTGCTACTAAGGGCTAAGATGTAGATAAGAGCTACAGAACTCTGATGTTACAGCTGAGAGGTGGCTGCTTGCAGGGTGTGTCAGACGCCAAGTCTAAACAAACTGAGGTCAACTTTAATAATGGACACTAAGCAATGACAGTATAACTAGGACACCAACGGTCATTGGAAGAGGCAAGCCTTGACTTCCCCAAAAGCTGAAAGACAGAAGGGAAGAGGAAATAGTAAGACAGGGATGCTGACAGCCAGGACCCTGCCATGGATTGAATTGACTTTCTTCTTCTCCATCTATTTGACACTTTGCTTTTAAAAAAGGTAAAAGACACCACTGATTCCTCCCATTCTGCTGGTCACATTCTGGCCTCATGGGGAGCAGGGAACTGTTTTATTGGCCATCTGACCCCCTTAGCCTATGGATGGGCTGGTGAGTGACAGCAGCCACCCTCTACCCCATGAGGAGAAACCTTCAAGTTTCCCTTCATAAATAAACCTTGTGTGTACACTTGCCTTACAGACAAAGGTGACACAAGGGGTACAATCAGGGCTGTCACCAAACCTCAATTCTGAAACTCTTGGTGTGTAAACCAACTTTCACCCAGCATATTAGGAGAGCACAGAAAATGCTCTGGTGCAGGCCTGTAATTCCAGCACTCAGGGAGGCAGAAGCAGGCAGACTGACGTGAGTTTGAGGCCAGCCTGATCTACAAAGTCCATGACAGCCAAGGCTACACAGAGAAAGTCTGCTTTGGAAAGAAAAAAAAAAAGAAAAAGAAAAAGAAAAGAAAGAAAGTGCTCAAGAGGCTGGGCGTGGTGACACATGCCTTTAATGCTGGCATTCAGGAGGCAGATCTCTGAGTTCCAGATGGATCTTTATGAGTTCAAGGCCAATCTGTCTATAGAGCTAGTTCCAGGACAGTCAAGACTGCAAAGAGAAACCCTGTCTCAAAAACAAAACAGAAGTACTCAAGCACCATCTGGCCTATCCAGGGAATAAAGGATCATTCAAAATGGTCTGTCTGGCCATTCTGGAGCTTGAACCTGGCCACAGCACTGCCCAGTAGAACCTGTCTCTAACATCCCTGACTTTAGACCACCAGTGAGGGAAGGGACCTCACTAACTTATACTTAGATCACCAAGGGGATACGTCATACAACAGAGCAGCCTTTAACAGTGTCCCACAGTTTCTGCTCTACAATCTACCTCCCTCTGCTGGGAAAGCACTGAACCTCAAGTGAGGTTGTGTAGCCACAAGCCAAGGAAAGTGTTGGCTACCCACAAAGGTGCCAGGACACTAAGGAAAGTCTCAAAACACTCATGGATTGCAGAAGAGAAACTTCATTCATGACCCAGTGCAGGACCTGCCTTAGACATTCTGTTAGACACTCAGTGGATCTACATACCAGTATGGAGTACCTTAAAAACAAATACAGACACCAGAGGCTCAGAAAAACCACTAAGACAGCTGGGCTCTGGTGCCCTAGAGCCTTGTGCAACCAATCCCTACCCCAGCACCGTGGTGAAGGCATGCTCCTATCTGAGGCTTCTGGCAGAAGCCAAAAACTGGGAGCCCAAGGGGCCATTCTGCCAGGGCCTATAGCTACAAGATGGAGTAGATAGCAGATCTGACTACAGTATACATCAGTGTTAGCTACCAACACTCAAGCCTACACAAAAGGCCCTGCTATGGCAGGCTTCAAACCTGTTCCCTTTCTCAGAAAAAATACCAAAGCTGAGTGCCTACAGAAGGAAACTAACTGCCCATTCAATTTTCTTCCTTTCTGGTTTTGAGACAGGGTTTCTCTGTGCAGCTCAGGCTGTCCTAGAACTCACTATATAGACCAAGCTGGCCTCAAACTCAGATCTGCCTGTTTCCCTCCAGGGTGCTGAAATTAAATGTGTGTACCACTGCTGCCCTGCATTTTCCTTCTATTCAATTTTCTAACGGCAACTTAAAATGACTGTTCCCACCAAGTGCTACTATGCAACACCAGAACTATTTCTAATTGCGCTGCAGTAAACAAACTATACAAGGAGTCTTGCTTCTTTCAGGATCCAAGCGCTTACCTCCATCATGACCCCCTGAGGCTCAACCCCATCCCTTTAGTTAGGAAAGTACCTATCAACAAGCCCAAGGCCGTCCCCTTTGGCAAAATATGAAGGCATAGCCTAGGAATAGTCTGTTTGAAAACATGATTGAAGACTTCCCAAGTCATTTGACAATATTGCCCCTGGAAGGCTAAGTCTGGAGCCCAAGAACCTTTACACAGGCAACCACTATTCCAGCATTCAAGGCTCCTTTCTGACCAACTACTTAAAAATCCCAGTAGCCCTAGCCAGGTGTGGTGGCACACGCCTTTAATCCCAAAAGCAGACAGACCTTTGAAGCCAGCCTGATCTGTAGAGCAAGTTCCAGAACAGCCAGGGCTACATAAAGAAATCCTGTCTCAAAACAAGCAAACAAACAAACAATGCTAGAGTGTTGGTTCAGTGGTTAAGAGCACTGGCTGTTCTTTCAGAGAACCTGGGTTCAATTCTCAGCACCCACAGGGCAGATCACAACTGTCTGTAACTCCAATTCTAAGGGGATCCTACACCCATGTAAAGACATACATACAGGAAAAACACCAATGCACACAAAATAAAAAGCCAGGTGTGGTGGTGCAAGGCCTGTAACCCCCAACTCAGGGAGGGGGGGGGGTGGAGGCAGGTGGATCTCTGTGAGTTCAAGGACAGCCTGGTCTACAAAGTGAGTCCAGAACAGCCAAGGCTACACAGATGCCTGTCTTGAAAAATCAAAACAAATAAAAAGAAATTCCCAGCAGCCCACCTCATACTTCTCATGCTGAACCTACCTGTTTACTTGTTCTCTGAGCTGCAGTCTGCTCCCAGGTTCAAGGTCTCCACCTAGGCAGGACTCCATGAACCACTAGATCCCTGTAGTCCTCTGACCCCTGGGGGTAGCACCATTTGCCATGGCATCTAATATCCTCTCAAGCTGGGAATAGGGCTCTCCCACACAGATCTTCCTCTCTTCAGCTCACATCCCTCCCAACTCTCTTCTGAGTTTCACAGCCTCACTAACAGTTCCTTCCTGCCAGCTCCAATTTGTTGAAAGGCCATGTTCCATTCAAACAGACTAGAGCCTTGTTTTCTAATCTCATGGGTTTGTTTGTTTGGGGGCGGGAACATGTTTTTTCTGAGCTGCTGTTGGGATTGAGTTTAGGACAAGGCCAATAAGAGAGATGGCCTAGGTTGCAGTTTGCCAGGAAGGAAGGAGCATGCAGGAGGGACCTCTGGTATCTCAGTTCCAACTCCATGGCCCGCTTGGAGCCATGTCCTTTTGTGAGGACATACATTCTGAACACATTCCCACAGCCATAAAAACAAGAAATTAGATCGTCTAAATTTGAGTGAAGACAGTGAAAAGGGTGGAACAAGATGAACAAGGTGGTCTCAGAGCAGAAACGGGCTTCAATTAGTATGGCTAAGGCAAGAAAGAAGGGGAGGTCTGGGGCTCTATGGCAGAACCAAGGCACATGGCTGATGCCTGCTCTAGGATAACCTATGAGTAGTGGCTGTCAAGTCCCTCTGCCCCAGACAGGATAGACTGGACCTTCAGTCCTCTCCCATGAGGTCAGTACTCCTATCGACAGTCTAACCTCAGCCACTCTCCCTAGCCTATCCTCTTTAGCCAGAGAGCAAGGCAATCCATCTGTTCACAATAGCACTTTCTCCTGTAAGTCCTGGGAAAACACACCTCATGTCTGAGTTCTGCCACTCTCCAGGCCCCTCCAAGCTTCAGCACAGCTGCTGCTCAGCTGTCTTCCAGGGTGTCCCCCAAAGCCTCTTCTATAGCACAGTGGGCAGCTGAAGCCAGCCTGGATATTTCTGATGCCACAAGCCTGGTTCATGAAAGGATCTGGGTGAGTTGAAACGGGTGGGGGAGGAGCAATGGGCAAGCGTCCAACCTGAGCCTGCTCCTCCTCTCTTCATTGGAGACCACGGCAAGTGGCCCAGTTCTGAATAGAGGGTCAGCAAGGACCTGAGCACGTTCACCACATGACTCTCATCCTGGTGTCCAGTGGGTAGCAGATAGAACAAGCATATGTAGCCTCACTACCTTTCCTGCAGATAAGGAACCAAGGCCCAGAGCAGGAAGCAGGTTTTCCCAAGCAGTTTACAGACTTCCCTGCTATGCCTGGCTGGCAAGGCAGAGGGCCTCTTCCTGGGAGCTAGGAGGAAGTAGCTGCGCTGCTGGGAAATGTGTAGAAGCCCTGAGACAGTCTCACCAGTACTCCCGTAACCCAAGAACAGAATGTGGGTTTTATTCCTGGCTGACAGGAAGCCCCTGGGTTTGGAGCCTTGAGAAGCTGGTATACACACAACTCTATTTGACCAATCCCTATCTCAGATGAAGGAAGAAAAGCTGGGGATGCTTAAGATACCCTTCCACCACCTCACCTCATCAGAAGCCACTCACTCCTCCCTAGGCAGTCATGTGTCCCTTCCCTGTCTGGGTCTGGCGATTCAGTCCCCAGTTCTAAGTGTATTGGCAACATGAAATGAGGGAAGGGCAGGTCATAGCGAACCTGGTCAAGGGGCAATCAAAGCCCTACAGTATGAGCAGTACCCAAAGAGCCAGGGTCTGAGAGGGCAGTGTGGCCAGAGCAGATAAGAAGTATCCCTGTGAGATCTGTCTTTAACAGAGAAGAACCTGGGCCTTTTGAAGATAAGGATGGAGAACAAACTGTAGGGAGTGGTGAGGACCACACTAAAATGCAAATAGCTGGACATGAAAGCCAGGCGTCACCTGGTCAGAGGCCAAGGCAAGTGCTACTACCAATGTGGAACAAAGCAGGCCCAGAGGAAGCTGGCCACCATCTAGGAATCTATGCTGAATCTCAGTGACTCACTAGCAGTATACAGTCAGGAAATGCCTTACTCTGTCATGTGTGCCTCGGTTTCTCCATAAGGATGAGAATAGTGCAGCCTCTTTACCAGGAGGAAAGCCCAGCACACAAAATCCTCCATCCAACCACACCTGCACCTTGGAGACAGTGCAACACTGACTTGTTTCTGCCATTAAGCAACAGGCAGTGGTGGGTTAAGACCAGGGCTCCGAGGAACAACTATAGCACAGAAACTTTGACACGCGCTCCCATACTCCTTACAGCCACCAGAGGGACCGGCTGGTACAAAATAGGCAGGCGCCCCCTGAGAAGACTAAGGGACAAGGCAGCTGCTTTAAGTCAGAATCAGAGCTGGTCTGCCAAGCCGTACCACAAAGCCAGGCTTCTACCGGGAGTCACCCCAATACACAACTGATGCATAACACATGCTGAAACTGGCAAGACATTTGTCTGGGCTAAGCTCTGCACACAGCACAAGAGGCCACAAACCCAGCAGCTCTCCATCCCAGCTTTCAATAAAAACGACACAGAACAGTTCATGTGCTGAGGAACACTGGTACCTACCTGGTACACTTCTTTTTTCAAGTACTCAGGTAGAGCATGGCACAAGAACACTATGCGAGTCCCCAAAACACTTATCTCACACTGGTTTAAGAAACTACCCTGTGGTCCAGAGGTGGCAGACACCTGTAATCCCAGCACTCGGGAGACAGATCTCTGAGTTCAAAGCCAGCCTGGTCTACAAAGCTGAGTCCAGGACAGCCAAGGCTACACAGAGAAATCCTGTGGGGGGTAGGGGGGAAGCCACCCTGGATACTCTGGGAACCTCCCTGCCCCAGCCTCCATACATTCCTTAGCTTGCCAACTTGAAATGGACACTTTCTACGCTGTCACGCAATGACCAACTTCCCTAAAAAGCCACCAGCACTCTCTCCTCTCCCAGCTCTACTTGGCTGGTTTCCTTCAAGAGGAACCCCACCATTCTGTGCCTTTTTCTCCATGGCCCCCAGACTTCAACAACACCCCTCTGAATGCCCTCCTAACACTGACACTCACTGGTGATAGATCTGATAGGTGACCTTTGGGGCTGGCTCAGATAGGAAATGGATAGGATAGAGTCTCACCCCACTGGCTCAGTCAGCCTGGGTCACCCCAACACCCAGGCTATGCCTGCCTGCTCATGTGCTGTGAGACAGACCTACAGCCAGAGACCTGAGGAAGTGTGGTGGGATGCCAAGGCCTCATTGGTTATCTATCAGCCCTGCACGCAAGAACAAAACGACCCCTTCTAACCTGCAGTACAGAGGGTTGAGGAACAGATTCCTAGCAAAGAGTGGGCTGAGGTGGCATCACGCTCCCTCTCACTTCTCTGGAATTTTGCCAATCTGAGTCTGTAAAGGTATCAAAATTGTTATGCTCTTCTTACGAGGTCAGCTCCATATACCCATGGGCTTAGCCTCCATAGTCTGGGCTGCCTTCTGTTTTGCTTAGTGTAGAGAGAAAGCAGCTCCCTGGCACAGGTAACACTGCACATCTCTGGAAGATGAGCAGAAGAGAAAAACTCCAGCGGCTAAATTCCACATGCATGGCTGCAAAGCAGGTCTCTGGGGCTCATAGGCTGGTATGTGGAAGCCAGCACTGATTTTAGTACTGACTTGTTTCATATCCTCTACTCTACCCTAGACACAGTCTTCATCACATCCCTCCTACACCCATCCCCAAGATATCACAAAGACTGGAAGCTACAATCACACCGAAGCACATGTTGGGAGTAGAAGTTCTAGCTCACCTAGCAGCAGTTGGGGACCCAAAGAGCTGATTCAAGCATGGATCATCTTGGTAGGAACAGGTAGTTCATGGAAGGGAACAAGGAAGGTATCCAGTGACTGTGGAGTCTGGATGGAGAGGTGCTAAGGGGAGTATAGAGGAGGCAGCTTGGGTCACAAGTTCATGAGTGGACTAGGGCTCCTCTCAGACTACCCGACTCTGTAACCAGGCTGAAGTGCCCAGGGCTTCAGCAGATAGGTACTGCTGCCATGTATGCCTCCAGGTCTTGGTCACCTCCTGAAAAGGCTTCCTGACTCAAAAACCAGGCCCCACCTCCAACCACACTGACCAATTGGTCACCAGTTAACATGGGACCTGAGAATTTTGTTTAGGAAAAACAAAGCAAAACAAACAAACAAACAAACAAAAAAAA
>NW_026590062.1:263161-267118 GCF_907164565.1 Psammomys obesus
TGTGTGTGTGTGTGTGTGTGTGTGAGAGAGAGAGAGAGAGAGAGAGAGAGAGAGAGAGAGAGGAGAGACAGAGAGAGAGGTCAATGTTGGGAGTCTTGCTTGACCACTCCTCACCTTATTTTTAAGAACTTAAAATAATGCAAAAATTTATTTTATGTGGATGAGTGTTTTGACTGCATGTGTACATGTATACTACATATGTGCCTATTGACTTCCAGAAGACTTCCACAGGCAATAGGCACATATTGCTCCCTTGGAACTGGAGTTATGGAAGGTTATAAGGCAATATTGGGTGCTGGGAACCGAACTGGGCCCTCTGCAAGAACAAGTACGCTCAATCACTGAGCCGTTTCTTCTGCCTCCTTATTTAAAAAGTGTTACTATTATTATTATTTTGTGTGTATGAGTGTTTTTCCTTCATGTATATCTGTATACCTTTTGCATGCAGGACACTCTGAGGCCAGAAGAGGGCATCAGATCCTCTGGGACTGGAGTTACAGATGGTTGTGAGCTGCAGGGAGATTAAGAGCATCTGCAGTCTTAACTGTTGAGCTATGAGTTTTTGAGATAGGATCTCACTGAACTTTGAGCTCATTGATCCTGTTAGACTGACTGGCCAGCAAGTTCCAGGGATCCTCCTGTCTGTACCTCTCCAGCATTAAAGATTCAGGTGTGTGCCCTCTCATCTATGGGTTCTAGGAATCTGAACTCAGGTCCTTGTACTTTCACGACAGGCATTTTACAGACTCCCCAGAGTCAGGCTGATCTTTAGTTGGCTTGTCATGCACCCTAATTGTATGCACCCCAAGGAAGGCTACTCCCACTGCCCTACTCTTACAAAGCTCTGAATAAAGATTAATGTTTGCTGGGGCCTCCAGCAGAGTAGAACAGTTCCTTAGTGGGGAGTGAGGATTGAATAAAATAACACACTATACTGGAGATGAGTTCCAGAGGGCTGCCAGGAGAAACTGTCACAACGGTTCATTCCACAATTCCTTTTTATAGCCACAGCAAAGCACCTCGATACAATGAAAGGGTTCATCGAGAAATCAAACTTGTTTACCTCGACCACTTGTCTGTGTGATCCTTGCACAAACAAAAGAAAGTGGACTTGGCGAAACATCCTGCCTATCCCTGTCTCCAGGCGAAGGCCAGGGTGAAAACAAGTAGCTCTCCACAAATGCTCTTACATAAATCCTAGAGGTGGCTAGCTCCTGGCCTGATGACTCAGTTCTGAGTTTTTACTCTGACTGTTCTTCCTTCTTTATTCTTAGGGTGTTGGTTTGTACCACCGCCGCAGGACCGTAACACGGATCGGGAAGGCAACATTCTCCCGAAGTGTTGTTTAAGGCAGAGGAGGGGCCGAGTGGAAGAGATTTCCTTCTACCAGGATAAATGTTTTCCATAGAACTCTTTAGCCAACTTTGTTTAGCGAAATAATGGATGCACAACAGTGGCAATGGGATTCTTGTTTTTTAGTTGGTTTAAATAAAATAAACAGACATATTCCAGATTGAACTGGGCAGAGTCCAGGCTCTATTTGTAAGCAAGGAAGCAATAGTTACTACCCCAGGAAATGTCGCCAATTTGTCACTACACGGAAAGGAAGCTACCTGTCAGCAGTGACTTCCTGGGTGTTGTCTTCTCTCTTCCTAGTCACCCATATCCCTGTTGTGATCTGCAGCTCCACAGTTGAGGGAGGGCTGGCTCCACTTCCCATCTGTCTCTGTCTTCTGTGCTTTTCTCCTGTCCTAGCTCTTTTTCCTTTTTCATTAGTCTGTTCTTAGGGACATGCCGAAGCATTCCTCCCTGCCCCCCCCCCCCCCCAGGGTCCCATCTCCAACACTATTGTCTTGTGGTTAACATTTCCAATGTGGGTGATTTGGGGACACAAATAGTCAGCTGGGTAGAACAGTGTCCCCTGTAAAACCAGCACTTAGGCGGCTTGAGAAGGAAGATTATGGTGTCAGGTGGGCCTAGGCTACAGGGTGAAACTCTACCTCAGCAAACCAAAGCAAATCTGTAAAGAATATTTATTTCATTTTTGTGAGTATTTGTTTTGTCTGGACATGTGTAGGTAAACCATCTGTGTGCCTGATGCGCTGGATCTTCTGGAACTGGCTCTGCCTCTTCCCCTACCAAGGTCCCTTCCCCTTTCCAGAGTCTCCTCTCCCTGTCAGTCACCTGAGACAGGGTCAGTCTGTGGCTCCCACAGTGCCTCCCTCTGTGTCTCCTTGGATTTTCCTGCTGGAAGTCTGTGGCTTTTATCCACATTGCTGATGTCTTTGTCACCTACCTGAGCTTTGGCTTTTGCCTTTTTTGGTAAAACTCCCGGACCCCTGTGCAGTCAGGCACGCTCTAGTGATGTCATTCAAACCAGTGATCCCGAGTGATGACCATCGCTCAGTTGTAGTGGTAACCCCTTGAGTAGAAACCAACATTGAGCCCAGAGCTCAGGGCTCCCAGCCTGGGAAAGTAGCCCAGTCTCAAGGCCGGCACCTTACTTGAGACTCAGCTTTGAGGAAGCTACCAACAGCTTCGGATACTGCAGCATCAGTTCATAGGTCCTTCACGCACAACAGGCCATTGGGGTTGGCCCTGCACTATTATTCTTTTAAACAGGGTCTTACTATGTAGTCCTCCTGGTCTACAACTCACTATGTAGGTCCGGCTGGCCTTGAACCCACAGAGATCTACCTGCCTTTGCCTCTCAAGTGTTGGGATTAAAGGTGTGCACTACCACAGCTGGCTGACCCTGTTCTTTGGGGATGTTATGAACTGTCTTCAGAGGATCCATGGACAAGTATCAACAATATGTCCAGGGCTCATGATAGCTCTCCCTCATCCTGTTAGTCAACACTCTACGTAAGTCTACCTGGCGTCTGCAGGGACCTCCTGGACAGTTGGACTTGGGAGATACCTGAACTCTGTCCTTAGTTGACTTTCCAGGACAGTTTCTCACAGGGAGCTATCCTGTGAGGAACTGAGTCCTGGGGAAGGGACGCAGCCTGGCTGGCAGGATCAGTAGTGCACAGGGCTGAAAGCAAGATTGGAGCTGGTCTCAGGGAGAAGGCCAGAGGCCTGCCTTGATCTGCAGGAACCAGCTGTGTCCCATGGGAGTTCCTCTCACACAGCACGGGAATCCATCCAGGTGTGGCTTGAGGACAAGAAGCACCATGGGTATGGAAGCCTCTGCTCTTTCTGTGTTCGTCCTCCTGGCCAACTGCTTCTCTAGCACTTTCCTATTTTTAGCACTCTGTACATCTGCGTGGCTTCCTTGGCACCTCTAGCCCTGGACCCTACAAATTACAGACATGTTATCAGAGGCTGAGCTGCAGGCACAAGCTGCAGTCTATTAAGATTTGAAGAGATTCAATGTAACAAGACAAACAGGAGAAGGAATTTAATTTAGTGATAAAAAAGTAATCAAATCTCTACTGTGGACACAGGGCATTCGCCTGAATCATTGATTGTTTCCATACATCAACATGTAGTCCATTATGAAGCAATTAACATGGTGGCTAGTTTTCCAGAATGAACAGCCCGGCAGGTTCCATCCCTCCAATCCTCCAGAGCTGGGTGGACATTGTGAGGGTACCTAGGAAGAGACACTAACTTGAAAATAGTTTTGCATGCAGAACCACCAAGAGCATGGTCTTGATTTGGACTCTCTGGTGTCCTTTTTTAGCAAGTGTGGCCTTCTGGAAGTCTCATTTGCAGGCATTGTGTGGCGTCAGGGTTGGTATTGCCTGCCTTCTGCTGCATCAGCAAATATATGAAAAGCTTTGTTTCCTGTTGTCTGCTCTGAGGAGTGGCAGCAGCTTCCACCGCATTTGCAGCTTCTCAGGAGCAGCTGTGGCTCTTCTGGTCTGCTCTGGATGGAGGGGTGTAAGGACACAAGGAGTCCCTTACACACACACACACACACACACACACACACACACACACACACACACA